>NC_061117.1:181236751-181315245 GCF_002878395.1 Capsicum annuum | reverse complement strand
CACAAGGATTTTGTGAATGGAACGTATTACCATTTGGATATAAAAATGCACCAGGTAGATATCAACATTTTATGGATAGTTATTTTAAACAATTATCTAATTGTATAGTATACATAGATGATATATTATTATATACAAAAACTAAAGAAGAACATTTAAAATTATTAGGACAGTTTACAGATATAATAGAAAAATCGGGAATAAGTCTAAGTGAAAAGAAAGCTGAAATTATGAAAAATCAGATAGAATTTTTAGGAATACAAATAGATAAAAGTGGAGTAAAAATGCAACAACATATAGTACAAAAAATAATAAATTCAAAAGAAGAATTAGGTACAAAAAAGAAATTACAATCATTTTTAGGATTAGTAAACCAAGTAAGAGAATATATTCTAAAATTAGCAGAAACTTTAAAACCACTACCGAAAAAATTTAAAAAGGATGTAGAATATAACTATAATGAAGAAGATAAAAAAGAGTAGAAACTTTAAAACTACGACAGAAAATTTTTTTTTCTTATATTCTACATCTTTTTTAATTTTTTCTGTAGTGGTCTTCTCATTTTTACACTTTTGACATTAAAAAATATGCACTTTTGACATTAAAAATATGCATGTTCAAAAAACAGCTTGTTTTCCTCTTTTAAAAATCTACATTTTAACTCTTGAAAAGTGATATATTTGGACCCCAAATTTGTAACTTTTAGCTACTGTAGAAAGCCGCATTTCGTGCGTAAAATCCGCACTTTAAATCCTAAACGATCGCATTTTAAAGCCTAAAAATTGTATTCTCTTTTACCCTAAAAATCTACGCAATTATATTAGAAAACTGCAATTTTTTCACCATTAAAGAAATATATTTTATACCAAAAACTGACATCTTAGATTGGAATAGCTATTGGAACCAATCATAGATGATTAAAGCTAAGCAAAATCAAACAAATATAAAGTTAGCTCAACATTGATCGATCCATACCAAATAATCATTCAGATAACTACAAAGTTAGTAGAATATATAACAATAATAAGAAATGCAAATAAGGCAGAGGACTAGATGCGGTCAATCCCTTTAAAGAAGGGATCAATACCTAACGATGTACACCCTGAAGGTGGACAATCCTGTAATGGTTGACCCAATGCTTAGGTCAAAACGAGTTTCAAATGAAACTCCAACTCCCGAGTGCACATGTAAAAAAGAAGGATAAGGATTAGTAACGATTTAATAAAGATATATATATATATACACACACGTGAGGGAGAGCTTGAGTCTTTTGAATACAAGCACTTCATGCAGATAGCATATCAAGATCCAAATGAATATTTAATCCGTGATTCCATGGACCGAGAATAAAAGCACACAGGAAAAGCAAGACTAGAATCCGTAAGTCATCCTTAGATCACAGATATAGAGCTAATAACAAAACTTGCAGCTAAACATGATTTTACAAATTCCATGAAAGTATATTCATACACTTCTATAATGACAACAAAGTTGTAACTTGATAACAAAAAATATACCAAACAGTAAACAAACCACTAACATATACTACAATTATATTTTTTCAAGTCTAGACGGACAAATATTCATATGTGAGTTCATATAAACATGCTAAACCTGAAAGAAGAAAATAATTATGAGAAGGAAACATAAATTGTACTTTATTCCCTATATCCAAATATGATGTGAAACACATTCAAAACCAACCTTAATCTGTGGAAAATGGACAACCGTATTAAGCAAGACAAGCAACTATCTACACATGTTCGAGAATTAAATACAATAAAGTATAAAACTATTGTGATGCAACCAAGAATTGTAAGGTTTTAAGCCCTTTGGAGCTCTTTTTCACATGGAATTAAAATCGCCAGCAACTTATGAATACACAAAGCAAATTAGTGTAGAGCCAAGCCATCGTTACCACGTTAAAGCATCTAAACCGACATCAAATGACCCCAAACAACTCACCAAGAATATGTCATGAAACACAAAGCTTCATCGAGTTTATTCCATAGTCAATTAGACTATCACCAAATATATCAAATGGTACGAAAACTACTGCATCGAGTTCTTATCCACAACTAGCGAAACAAAATATCTAATGTAATTTGAAAACTCAAACTTCAAACCATTAACATTTACAAAAATACACCACTTAACATGAACAAAGCAAACATACCAACAGTATTTACTTCACATTCATATCTAGGATCAACCAACGAACTCAAACTATCAACAAATTCCAAAACTAAATACCATGTAATTAGACGGGATAGAATTTCACCTTGTATGGGGCAACAAAACTAAGGCTCCAACGTTAAGGTTTCTTTTCAGCTACAAACTGAAAACTCCAAACTTAGATCAAAATCGAGAAGAAACCAACAAATTTGAGACTTCCTGTGAATATTCCACTTGCGTCAATTTTTTCTCTCTGTTTTTTCATACTTTCACTGGTTTTTCACTCTTTTTTTCCTTTTCAACTTTTTTTGTTCTTAACTTCCAAACCTCTCACTTTGATTTCTTAACCTTTCTTCCTCTTTTTGATCCCTTTTCCTCTCTGCCCTCATGGGAATGGAAATTTGGCTATTTATAGTCAAAATTCAGACTTCAAAGTTCAGATTTGAGACAATAATTAAGCAAAATGTGGGAGAAAAGAGGATTTGAAATTTGAATCCAAATTTCTAAAGCAAATGTCTCTAATTTTCAGCCTTTTTAGGTCATTCATGGAGGATTTGATACCATAGATGAGTTGTTATATCATTTTGGATCTGATTTTCTTATGTCAAAGGTTTTACGGGTCTGAGAATGACAAGATGTGAGCAGTCCTGTAGGGTGACAGCCATGGCGCAACTATGACTGCCATTTTTAGGAGGTAGAAAGGAAAAAAAGAAGAGAAAGGAGAGGGTCTATAGCCGTTTTTTTTTTAAGGCCAGGGAGAGAGAACACGTTTAGGAGATTTTGGGAGTGGGAAAAAGCCATATAATGGGGTGATTTTGTTGACTGAAATTTGGATCGCCTAATCATTTGATTGGACGGTTCAGAATTAATTTAATAATAAAAGAAAAAATAATAAATCTTATATATATAAAATATTAACAATTTGAGACCCTTGAATTAAAAAAGATTAACGGACTAGATTAGTTGTGTTTGTTGGATGGATTTTTGTATTTCTTTGCCAACATGGCGATAGATGATTAGTTAATATGATATGGAGTGGATTGATGAACTGGATGTGAAAATTGGACCGAGGTTTCGATCAATTTCTTGGACTTCTTTGGCTGAATTTTATGAATAATAATTGGACTTGAGTAAAATAGAATTGAAATTGAGTTATTGTTGGCTCTAATTCTCTTTTTCTACCAAAATTAATTTTATTGATGGTTCTTACTATCATAGAGATTATTTTTTGGTATGTACGTATATAAATTAGAGACATAATTTATATACACATCCGATTTAATAATGTTATGATTTGGTATTTATAATATTAACACACACACACATATATATACAATTAGTATATATATGTATATTATATGAATATATGTAGTCACAAAGTATCGTTTGAAAAAAATATAATAAAATGAAGTCAGAAAAAATGCGAACGCGACTATCAAAATATTTTGTGTTATTTTTGATATTAAATAATTAATCATATTTAGTCAAAATATTTAAAATATGAAAAAGTGAATCCCCCTTTTTCATTCTTTTCAAATTTCATAGGAATGAAAATACGAATTTATTTCAAAATATTATTTAGGCCAAGAAGCATCGGAAAAAATAATTAAAGGAAAAGAGCGAGCTAAAGTGGAGTGTCAACAACCACAAATGGAACTTCTAAGACCTACCAGGATTACACAGGAGCAACATAATTCATAAGTACAGAGCAATTCTTTCCTCAAGCAAAAGCATCAGTTTCATTAGACTTCAAACCTTTTTTACAGTTGTTTTATGTAAGTAAATCGGTGCAACAATGATACAGATAGTGTATCTTGACGGTGTAGTGAAAATTATTAATTTTGCTACCGAGAGAAATCGCCCCAAATTAATTTCGTTTCTCTTAAAAATGGAGTTCTCTTTCACAAATTAAGTGTCTTTTATTCTTGAGCGAGCCAAAATTGAGTGTCGGCAGTAGCCCCTAATTGACTCAAGATTGGTGTGAAAATCTTTGGACAATCATGTTGACGTAATCAATTTTGCCTTGAGCAAAATAGAAAGATTGAAAGTTATGGATGAACTCCAATTTTTGAGATACCTGTATATCTCGAGTTTCATGATCAATCAGGCCATTTGTAGTTTGAATCATAGAAAATCTTGATCAACCTCAAAATTTACCCTGTGTAGAATTATTGTGACATTGGATTCCTTCAAAGATGATTGCAGAAATTTTAGCACGAATGGAATTATGGCTATGTTTATCCCTAAATTGGTTGTTCGGGATAGCTGAGAATGAGGAGACGTTCGATAGTAATATCTGCTGAGGATTTTGCGAGAAAAAAAGAATTGTGGATTTTCAAAACTGCCCCAATATTGGATTAAGAGGACAGTGAACTATGACACTAAGAGAAAATAGAATGATTGAGTCGAGTTGAGTTTATTTGCCAGAATTTTTAATGTAGCTAGGGATGCTTGACATTCCACTAGCTTGCCCTAGTTTGCTGCTAAGAAAGTAATTCCACGTTCTAGGGCATTGTATGCAAAATAGGTAAAAGGATGAAAAGTATCTGTTATTCAAAAATTATAAATTAAAATTATAATGTAAAGAGTAGAGTGTAGATATTCAAACTAGTGTTGTAATCATTATTTGTGGAGGTCTCCGATTGGCAGGGCAGTAGTTGAAATGTAAAAAGTATTCTTCAGTTGAGAAACTATTGAAAAATAAAAGTCATTCGACTGGCGGGCAGTTTAAGAATATGACATGCATCTGGCAGGTAGTTGTTGAATAAGTCATCAGACTTGCGGGCGGTTGTTGAAGAATAAAAGCCATCTGATTGACGGGTAATTGCTTAAAAGCAAAAGCCTCATTCCGGCAAGATGATCTTCGTCCCAAAGTTGATGATGATGATGTTTCTGTTGGGATCTAATGTTGTTGTGATAGTGGTTTCTTGCTGCTATGATAGTGGATTTGGATGCATTTACTGTGGTGCAAATTTCTGATTGGTAGGTCATGTTTTGTTTGCTGAATATACTTCTTCGATATGGCGAAGCATTGAGTTGGTTATGTACATTCTCCAATGTGGTGGATCATTGCGTTACTTATGTATATTCTCCGATGTGGCATAAGGTTGCTTTGCTTGCTTATGTACATTCTTTATAATGCAAGATTGTCTTTGTTTGCTTATGTACAGTCCTTGGAATGCCAGAGCTTGGATTTATTTGCTTATGTATAGTCCTCGAAATGCAAGATCTTGACTTTGTTGAAGTTATATGGCACTCTCCGATTGGCAGAGTTATTCGATACAATTAGATGATTCTTTGATTGGCGAAGTTATTCAATGTAGTCAGGTGGCTAGATTCAATTAGTGGAATTTCTTGGAAGAAGAAAATAGCCTAATTTCCCTAAGAGGATCCTCATTTTTGTCACCTCTAACCCGAATCTTTAAAACGTACCTGCAAAGAATTCAAATAAAATTCTTAGAGATTGTGAGGATTACTCTAAATGTATGTAAAAATAAAGTAGGAAAAGAATATTTGGCTCATATCGTGGTGATAAGTTGTGTGATGCCTCTGATCCTTTCCAAAGGCTTGACTTGACGTTGTCTCCTCTGATTCCTATTTTCATGCACTCAAAGAAAAATTTTTAGTTGGGAGGGGGGTGTTGATTTGTGTCGACTTAGGGATCCTTTCTCTGTCTATAGAATCCTCCAATATTTCCTTAGTTGCTCGATCATTCCCCAAATCTGGAGTCTTGGTAGGCGGAAAAGTAGGAAAGTATTTTGAAAAGTATATATATGTATATACATATATATGTATATACATATATATTTATGCAAATTTATTATGCATATATTAAGTATATGTAGTAATCCTCTATCGTTTTTAGATATGACATATTTTGAAATCTGTTGAGCCTCTATTTGTCGATCGTGACCCACTTGGCTTTATCCTTCAGGTGGAACTCCTCTCACTTTACTGATTTTATGACAATTCTAGCGGTGAGATTACTCATATTTTGATCACAAAGGGATTTCCCTAAAGGTAAGACTGAACTTTTTAGGATGTCATCGCATCCTTGAAATAGAAATCAGGTCTGTACACAATTTGGGGGTAAAGAAAGAATTATGAAATACAACGAATGAGTCTGGCTCAGACTACCTATGTATCCAAGTGGAATTAGGTCAAGATATAGTTCAAATACAAAGGGAGAAATGAAAATATGGAATGCAATGACCGATCCTGACTTAGGCTGCCTACGTACCCTGAAATAGGAATCAGGTCATGACATAGTTTAATACAAAGAGGTAAATTAAAATAATGCAGTGATCGAGCCTGACTCAGACTGCCTATGTATCCAAGTAGAATCAGGTCAAGCTGTAGTTCAGTACAATTAAAAGAGTAAAATATGAGGGTAAAATATGAGGGAACGAATCCGATGGGGATTGCCTACGTATCCCGTCGTGGAAAGTTAGTCGAGCGTAGATATTAATACATAAAAGGATGTTGTTTTGGGGTTCTTCTAAGAAAAGCCGGACCTAATGTAGATTGCTTACGTATCCCATCGTGGGAAATCAGGCTAATACGTAGTTCTGTTATATTACAAAATATTGCAAAAGTACAAAGACATAACAAATAGTTCTAATGTCTTCAAATGTAGTACTTTTTGATGGAGTCTGAATTAATCGACTTTGTTCGTAATGTTCCATAGATATCTGCAAGGATCATCTCCCCTCTCGAGAGTACTGGTGAACTATGTAGGGACATTGCCAATTTGGCACAAATTTCCCTTTGGCTTCATCTTGGTGAGGGAATACCGTCTTCAATACCAATTGTCCTGGTGTGAACTGACGAGGCTTGACCTTCTTGTTGAATGCCTTCATTATTTTATCTTGATAGAGTTGACCATGACAGACTGCGTCCAATCTTTTCTCATAAATGAGCATCTACTGTTCGATCCTGCTAAGAATCCATTCAATGTCACCTAGGCCAACCTCCTGGATGATTCTTAATGAAGGTATCTCTACTTCTGCGGGTATCACTACTTCTGAAATGTAAACCAACATGTATGGAGTTGCCCCCATGGATGTCCTGATTATGGTGCGATAGCCAAACAAAGCATATAGTAGCTTTTTGTGCCATTCCCTGTTAACATCCACTATCTTCCTCAAGATTCTCTTAATATTCTTGTTTGTAGCCTCAACTGCCTCATTCATTTGTGGTTGATATGCCATAGAATTTCAATGAGAAATCTTAAACATTTCACAAATATCTTTCATAAGGAAACTATTAAGATTGGCCCCGTTATCTATTATGATTAACTTTGGAATCCCAAACTGACAGACTAAGTTATTGCGGACAAAATCTTCTACCACCTTCTTTGTTAATACCTTGTGTGTTAGTGTTTCATCCTATTTTATGAAATTATCGATATCAACTAAGATAAAATGGTGTCCATTTAATGTAGGAGGTTCTGTGGGTCCAATAACATCCATGACCTAAGCAACAAACAACCAAGGGAAACCCATCATATTAAGATCGTTTGGCGGAATTCATATAAAATCCCCATGAATTTGACATGGGTGACATTTCTGCACGTATTGGATGATATTCCTCTCCATGGTCATCCGAAAGTATTCAGCTCTAAAAATCTTCCTTGCCAGCATAAAACCATTCATGAAGGGACCACAAGTTCTTGGATGTATCTCCTGCAGTAGTCTTGTGGCTTTTGTGGCATCAACACATCGCAATAATCCCAAGTTCGGAGTCCTCCTATATAGAATTTCCCTATTGAGAAAGAAGTTACTGACCATCCTTCTTAAAGTCCTCTTCTTCTTGCTAGTAGCATTCTCTGGATATTCTCCTACTTCGAGTAACCTTTTGATGTCATAGTACCATGGCTTTCCATCTAGTTTTTCATCCATATGGAAATAATATGCATGTTGATCGTGTATCTCCACCTTGATGGGATAGATGTAATTCTTATTTAGATGCCGAATCATTTAAGATAGTGTAGCCAGGGCATCGATAAACTCATTTTGAATTCGGGGGACATGTTTGAACTCAATCTTTGTAAAATCTTTTACTCAATTTCTTAACACATTGCACATAAGAAAGGATTTTGACATTCTTGGTGGTCCATTTTCCTTGTACCTGATGGATCAACAAATTTGAATTTTATATCACCAAGAGCTTTTTGATATTTATGTCCACTACCATCCTAAGTCCGAGAATGCAAGCCTTGTATTCTGTCATGTTGTTAGTGCAAGGAAACCTAATCTTTGTTGAGATCTGATAATGTTGACTTGTTTCTGAAACTAGAACTGCTCCAATTCTGACTCCTTTAAAGTTTGACACTTTATCAAAGAGCATTCTTCATCCATCATATCGCTCTAAGATGTATTTTTCTATAAACAACACCTCTTCATAGGAAAGTAGGTCTCGAGTGGCTTGTAATCTTGATCCACTAGACTTTTAGTGAGATAATCAGCCAAAGCTTGTCCTTTAATGGCTTTCTGTGTCACATACACGATATCAAACTCACTTAACAAAATCTGCCATTTTGCTAATTTTCCAATATGCATTGGTTTTTGAAAGATGTGCTTGAGTAGATCCATTCTTGAAATCAAGTACATGGTATACGTGGATAGTTAGTGCCTCAACTTTTGTGCAACCCAAGTCAATGCGCAATAGGTTTGCTCCAACAATGTATACCTTGTTTCATATGGTGTAAACTTCTTACTTAGGTAGTAAATATCTTACTCTTTCCTTCCTGTCTCATCTTGTTACCCTAACACACATCAAAATGCATTATATATGACAGACAGATACAATAGAAATGGCTTCTTGAGTTCTGGTAAAGCCAACACTGGTGGGTTGGACAAGTATTCCTTAATTTTATCAAAAGCCTTTTGGCATTCTTCAGTCCATCCAGTGGTAGCATCTTTCTTTAATAACTCCAATATGGGTTCACAAATTATCATAGATTAAGCTATGAACTAACTGATGTAATTGATCCTTCCCAAGAAACTCATTATGTTCTTTTTTGTCTTAAGGGGTGGTAAGTCTTGGATCACCTTTATCTTGGACAGATCCAACTCTATACTTCTCCTACTAATAATGAATCCTAATAACTTTCCCACAGGAACTCCAAAGGCGCATTTGGCCAAATTTAACTTTAAGTTGTACCTTCGCAACCTTTCAAAGAACTTTTGTAAATTATCCTAGTGGTTTGAACCCTTTTTAGACTTTCTAATGACATCATCTATATACACCTCAATCACTTTGTGAATTATATTGTGAAAAAGGGTAGTCATGGCTATCATGTAAGTTGTAACGATATTTTTGAGTCCAAAGGGCATCACCCTGTAGCAGTGTACTCCCCACAGAGTGATAAAGGTTGTCTTCCCTACAATATTCTTATCCATCAAGATTCGATGATATCCCAAAAAACAATCAATGAATGATTGCAACTCATGTTTCTTGAAATTATCAATGAGAATATGAATGTTTGGGAGAGTAAAATCATCCTTTGGACTAGCCTTGTTAAGATCCCAACAATCTACGCATATTCTTATCTTCTCATCCTTATTTTTCACTGGCACAATGTTGGCCCACCATGTGGGTAATTTGTGACCCTTACAACATTATCGTCTATCTACTTGGTTACCTCCTCTTTGATTCTTAAACTCAAATCGGGTTTGAATTTCCTTATTTTTTGCTTTATCGACGGATATGTGGGGTTAATTGGAAGTCGATGCGAGATGATATTAGTGCTCAAACCAAGTATATCATTTAATACCAAGCAAACACATCAATGTATTGCTTGAGCAATCTTATGAATTCTTACTTTTTTTTGGCCTCCAAGTATATGCTGACTCGCAATTCCTTCACCTTTTTTTCATCACCCAAATTGATGAATTTAGTTTTGTCCATATTAGGCTTTTTTGGACTCTCAAGTTGCTTAATTTCTTGTGGTACGTTTTCAGGCATCATGCTTTTATTTTTCTCCTCACAATATTGATCATCACTCGTGGTTTGCTTGACGATTTCATTATGTGTCATAAATTTGGAATGAGGTTTATTACTAATATTATGACAAGACTCTTGTAGAAATAGGGATGGGCTGATGGTCCAATTCTGCAAGACTTCTCCAGGCTCAATATCATTAATGGTAAGCTTCTTGAAATCTATCTCTTATTCTCCTTCAATCAAGGCCACAAATAGATTATGATGTCATTATCAGCTTCTTGCTCTTAAACTGGGACTTGGGCTAGGACGCATTCAATGAGACTCCTCCAGAAATGGGCTTGTATCCAAGTACCATGGTACCTCTATGATGCTTTAACTGAATTATCTCAATTATACGATCTACTTTTGACCCTAGTCCTTTCTTGGGTTGATACTTATATTTCATCATCTATGATGCAACCATATTTGCAACACTCGACATTTTTACTCCAACGAACTCTATCTTCTCACCGATCTTTGTAGCTTGCATGATCTCCAGATTATGGAAAGTGACTCTATTTAACTCCTCAATGACTAGAACTAAATTGATAGAATAAAAGAGACGGCTAAGCTCCCCATGAACATAAATTCTGTTCAATCCCACTCAAACTTTACACACTGATAGAATGAGGAGGGAACTACTGTTTCCATGTGGACCCATGGTCTTCCTAGCAACAGGTTGACATTGGAAGATACATCCATTACTTGGAATAAAATGGGAAATTTAGTTGGCTCTACTTGAAATGTTAGGTAGACTTCCTCAATGATGCTTCTTTGCGACCCATCAAAAGATCTATCCTTCACCCTACTTTACCCTATTTCTTCTATGTTTACCCCTAAACCTCTCAAAGTGGAGAACAAACAGATGTTACAAATAGAACCCCCATTGATCAAAACCCTACTCATGATCTTTTTATGATATCTAATTGCGATATGAAGTGTTTTGTTATGTGTGACTTCTTCTAATAGTAACTCATCATCATGGAAAGAGATCTTATTCACTTATACCATTCATTCGATTATTGCAGCCAAAGTCTTTCTTAAGGTTTATTTCGATATGCTAACTCCACATATAAGGGATGGTGTCTTCTTTAGCTGTTCCTCATCGAATGAATATAAGGGATGGTGTCTTCTTTAGCTGTTCCTCATGGAATGGATATAAGGGATGGTGTCTTCTTTAGCTATTCCTCATCGAATGGATATAAGGGATAGTGTCTTCTTTAGACATAATGGATATAAGGGATGGTGTCTTCTTTAGCTGTTCCTCATCGAATAGTCCTTGGGCTGAATTTTCTTCCAAAATTCTGTAGCTTTAGCATCAGTTATATTCTCTTTGGGGGTTTTCTCTTTCCTGGGAACTCCTTAATTCAAATTTTCTGGAGCGTAACACCTTCTCGACCTGGTCATCCCCTGACCCGCAGTCGCATCTTTTATTTTGACTTTGGCTTCAATTCGGTAATCCTATGGGACTACTTTAGTGTCATAACCAGGCCTCCCAATGGTTATGGTGGTTACCACAACTCTTGGCAGGTAAGTCTAGACAGTCAGAGGATCCCTTAGTTGAACTATGATAAAAGGTTGTGTAGGTAACATAGCAACAACTTCTTATGCATATGTGGGCATAACGACTTCCTCCAAGTCATACTCTTCTACTAGAGTAATCACGTTGACTTCTTGATTTCCATGATTTGGAAAAAGGTTATTGTTCATATTTGGAGCTATGGTAGTGCATTTGGTTACTCCTTTCCTGATTAAAGACTCAATCTAATTGTTAAAACCATAAGATTCTTCGGTGTCATGCCCCTGGACTCCCTAGTGATAAGTGCATCGATTATTACCATTGAAGTTTTGAGAGGTTGGGTTAGGGTTTTTTACTTCAACTGTATATAACAATCCTACAGTTATTAATCTTCCAAACAATTGAGCCAAAGGTACAGTAATTAGCGTGTAAGTGCAGGTATTTCTGGCTTCGAGATTTGGACGGGGTCTTGGTGCATATGTTGGTCTATTTTGGTGGTTGGATCTTGGACAGGGGCGTATAGTCTTGGCAGACTTTGGTATGTTAGAGCTCGAGGTGGATTGTAATGTAGTTAAGTATGGTACACTAGAATATGTGTAATAATTTGGGGGTTGTTAGGGTATCAATAGGAAGAATTTTTGAGATGATAGTATGGTGTGATAGCTAAGATATATTCTTTTTTCTTCTTATTACTACCAATGGAACCAGACTATATGGCCTTACTTGCAGCTTGTAGTGCAACCATAGACTGGATCTTTCCCAACTTAATGCCTTCTTCCATGAATTCTCCCATCTTGACCAGTTCTGCAAACTTTTGGCCCATCATTGACATCTCTTATCAAAATAAACACCCTCCTGAGCTCGGATAAAATACTTGAAGAGATCACTTTAATCAATAGAGGCTAGATCCTAGCAGCCTCAGTCCTCCATCGTCATGTATATTCTTGAAATAATTATAATGGTTTCTCCTATAGGTTAGCCACTGAGAACCTATCTAGAGTGATCTTGGTATTAAACTTGAAGAAACTCATGAAGTCTTCAGCCATTTCCTGCCAGTCACACCATTTACGAGGATCTTGTCAAGTGTACTAAGTCACAACTTCCCCTGACAGATTTTGAATGAACAACTTCATTCTCAACTTCTCATTCCTTCCTATACTAATCAACTTATCGCAATAGGCCCTCAGATGTATATGCGGGTCACCCCTTCCATCAGACATATCAAACTTTGGTGGTTTGTACCTGATTAGCATGTCAATGTCTAGATGAATGCGGAAGTGATCATAAACCAATCTTTTAGTTCCTCTGGTAACTTGTATATTCCTAAATGCCTTTTTTAGACTTTTAAGTTGAGCTACAATCGACCCTTATTCATTCAATTATGCATTCTTCCTTAATCTCTCATATCGATCAACCTCATATGGAACCTTAACAGCTAAAAATATTACAAAAGTAGGAGCTTTGGTAGCATATACCGGTGGCACAGGTATCTACATTATTGGGTGGAATAGAATGGTAAAGTTTTGAGTAGGAAATAAAAGATCAGGCACAACTCTAGTAGTGGGTTGAGGAACAAATAGGGCTTGAGCAAGTGAAGGTGGACTTGTTAAGTTAGTTAGATCGACCGGGATAATTCAATATTTGGAGCCTGGAATTGAGTGGGAAAGGTAGTCGCTGTAAGTTTGGTTAAGTCCTATATTTGATGTAGTTTTTCTTTTAGGATTTTGATTTCTTGTGCCATGTTAGCCATTTGTTCATCGTTTTGGGTGTCTGATAGCTTTTGAGAGCTTTCAGCATCATCCACTGGTATCATTACGGCCTTGTCCTTATTAATCATTATACCTTTGGACTAAAGGTTGCATTGGGATTCCGCCAGTTTGCGAGTCGACACAAATCAACTTTCTTTTTGGGGATTAATAAATGAAAAGAAAATAAAGAAAAAGAAAAGGAAAACCATGTTAGTTTGGAAGATATTAAAAATGTAACAAGTATGTAACACATATATACACCAAGTTGGCGATATAAAAAATGGGTCCTAATATGATGCCTTTTTTCGCCAGAGGTAGGCCTACGTTGCAATCAGTTTAATGTTAAATGATCCATTTAAACACATTTAGATTTGGATATAAACATGACTTTTATTAAGCAGAAAGGTCTTCAAGAGGCTACATCAAAATAGAGCAATGGAAACTTAGAAAGAAATTACATGGACGGGCCTCCAGGGCATATAATGGGGTTGGCCATGCAGCTCTTTAGGGAATGCGAAAAAAAAAGTACAACAAAGAAAGGAAATTTAGGGCCATGTGGCATCATCATCCTCATCCATACTTGTATAAAAATGTGATCTTGGGTGGTATTCTGGGGATCCATCAGGATTATACTCAGGTCCTAAGTCAGTATCCATCACCCCTCCATCTTCGGGATCATAAATATTGGAACCAATTTTTGAACCCACCTCGGGTCTTCTTTCATCCATTCATCTAGGTTTTCCTTGAGATCTTTTTTAGGGTCTTTCTTTTTCTCTAGGTCTTCCTCAGGATCTTCTTTAAGGTCCTCTTTAATCACTGGAATTAAATAATCGATGGAACCTGTGATTATCTAATTATACAAGGGTATGGTGAGATCCATGCGGGGAAGAACCTTGTCCCTAACCCACTAGACCCATTAAATGTCTGTGAATCTGCACTTGGTTAAGCTATGTGGTTCACAGTGGTGCACCATGCATAAGACTCTGGCGTGCATCATTTTTTTATTTCTATATTCAGCATAACCATGTAGTCCCATTCTATCTGCAAGTTCATAATTCATGCTGCCGAAATCACGACACCATAACCGTCCTTATTTAGTACCATGACTAACCAAAGCAAGATATCCTAGATGACTCCAAATTATCTGAGGACTCGCAGAGGTGCATACGGATAAATGTTTCCCAGTCTAATCATCTCGATAAAATATTAATGCCTAGTCCTGATGAAGGACAATCCTGCCATCTAAGAATACTTCCATTGTATGAAATATCCGGTAAGATTGGTCAAAAACACGCTCCAATCTTCCTCTCCAATGGGCATAATCTAATACTTCTAATAGTCTTCATGGCTTTAGATTCTGCTGCATGTATCAACTATATAATCCATCTTCGTTGGGCGATGATAGAAGTGTTCTATTGCCTAAATTTTTAATAACAGGTTGCAGCCTCCAATAAAGTCATGCCCTCTAGCGCATGCGGATAATGACCGAAATACCTCGATGAGAATAATGTGTACCAGGGTAAGTCTCTGCAGCTCCGCAAAGACGTTCATTACTATTGATAAAATATTAATGTCGATATAATAAAATCTCATTGGGAAGATCATGGTTCCTAATAAGGACAACACGAAGACCGTAGGCTGTATATATACCCATTATCTACTGGTACAAACAAAATTATTTCGGTATTCATCATAACATTCTAGATGGCCATACCTTTTGAAAAGGTAGTTCAACTTTACCTTCCTATCCTCTACATTCCTTAGTGATAAAAAGATATTTAACCCTAAAAGCCTCAGGAAATCTTCGGATGATGGGAGTATCTACAACTTCCCTCTAAGCAGCAACTCAACAAACTCACTAACCTCCTCTAGGGTGGGAGTGATTTCAAAATCCAAAAACCTAAAAGTCATCATGGTCGGATCCCAAAATTCCATAAATGGTATAATGAGGTTTTTGTTTTATCGAACCCTCATTAGTGATAGTAGGGCACCCAAGTGTTATCGAATCTCCCCACCATGCGCTACATGAATATTTCTCTACTAGTTTTGCAGAATGTCAGTGGATGAGATAACTATTTGGATGTTTGGTAGATTTGGATTAATATTTATCTGGAAGGAAGAGAAAAGGATATGATAAGTCATTTATTTCAAATTCATTATGTGTTTTAGTTTGGATCGTTCATATTAATCTTTACATAAAAATATGTTGTCAGGTTTGTAACCTTTGATAAAAGGGTGGCTTCCTAATTGCGATAGAGATGCCTTGGACCATCTCATCTAAGGTGTATGCAATATGACATATTTCTAGTGTAAGTTTTTTCCCTAAACATTTGAGAGTAGGACTGAATAACTACGAGAAGGTGCACTAACCTAATTACTCCGACTCTAAAACTAAAAAATTCAAAGAAGGTTTGGAGGAGTGTAAGATAATCCCTACGTGAACTACAGTGTGTGAATTGTGAACGTCCAAAAACTTGATAAGAAAATGCAAGTGATAAAGCAGTAATAGGTAGTGTTGATCAAACAAATGAGGAACTATAATGACCCTTCAGGTCATTTTCTGTATTGTCTGCTTATTTTCATTGTTAGATCTTTTCCATAGCTTCCGTAAGTCATCTATGACTTGCTGGAACTGATAGTTTGGTTACCAGGTAGTTTATTTGGTTTTAGGACCAATTCTTTATCAGAAGTCTTCATTGGATCTGAAAGTTTGCCAAGCGAAAATATTAGTTAAACAATCTTGGATGTGAATTTCGACTATGCCATTAGCTTTGGAATATCAGTTTTTGGCTAAAAAGACCCTTGGTTCGGGTCCCAAGACATCCGAGTTCATTTCGACCAATTGGTTGGAAAGTGAGAAAATCTGTAGACATTGGTGTGGGGGGCCACAAATGGTCTAAACGGCCTTGTATGAAAAATCCAACATCACTAATGCATCTGAATTGTCAAATTTAGTGAGGTTATATAGTTTGTTTGCAAAAAACAGAGTTGAATGAGTCCGAGAGGTCAAAAACAAGTTTTGACCTCGCGGACCCATTTAACCGCGACCAAGGTACTATAAATAATCCCCTTAGTAGAAAAATTGACCATTTTCACTCCCCTTTGATCCCTATAATGATATATTAACTTCAAAGTAATTCTTGGGGTGAGTTAGAAGGTTGATTAACATATATTTTTGTGATTAACAACTGATTAAATGTATAAATCCTTCCTTTTTCAAGCTTTAATTTCTTGAATTTTGACCAAAACTCCAAATTGCTTGGGGTCTTGATTTTAGCCCAAATAGACTTGGTTTTCTCCTAATTCTTAAGGGTGATGATTCCCTAGTGGTGTATGAACATTAGGTTGGTCTCGAAAATATGTTTTCTGTATGTGGGATCCACTTGAGATTTTTGGTGTTGTTTTTGAACCTGCAGCACAATGGTCCAATATGGGTATCAAAATTCTCATAATAATGTGTATATTGTGTTTTTTATATCTTGGAACCTTAAAGAAGCTTCTCGGGAAAAAAAAGGCAAAGGTTTAGCGGTTCGTGGGCTTTCTTTGGATTTGAGTTAGGTTAGGCTTAGTCCTTGTTAGATTGAGCTATGTTTTGATATAATTGTGATAGCTTGTTAGATTGGATGGATTTAAGTATTGGATTGATGAAATGCAAGACTTGGGTTAGTTGGACCAATTAATCTATATGAATTTTAAAAGTTGGAAAGTTTGACTTGTTTCCTAATATATTACGTGGAATAGACTTCATTACTTATGTTTACCATGAAAATGCCTTAGAATACTCAACCATAGATATAATATTCTAGTTTCTCATACTTAGAGTAAACTGGCCTTAGTTGCTTATACTAGAGAAGGTTGTCTTGGTTCCATTGGACTTAGTATAAGTTCTTGAGTAAAATATCTACCTTAAGTCTTATGGTGGCTTGCTATACATCTAAGAGTTGATTTAGATATCTTAGCCTATTCCCTGATAGATTGACTTAGAATGCATTTTGGGGATTTAGATGTGGGCTTGTTGACCCACCGTAAGACAAAACCTGTGATTAGTTCTCTTAAACCCTTATACTAAATAGTACCCTTTTGAGGAAATATTGATGATTCTTGGTACTTGTTGGTTATGTAGAATGGCATTGAGAATGATGCCCAAGTAATTATGCCTTTTTATGCCTTGTTGGCTAAAGCTTATGTCAAGATATTAATTATGTTATTACGATTATTTATTGGTTGTCTAATGAACATGCTATTAAATGAGCCCTTGTCTATAATATGGCCTAAGACATAAATGATATTATTGACCATGCTATGAATAAATTATGGATTATGTAATGCTTTAGCCATTGTTCATACGAATGATAAATATTTTTAGGCTAATAGTAGGCCAATGAATATGCTACTAATGGGCCATTATTCATGATATTGATTATGGTTATGCTCAAGGTCTAAATGACTAAATTATGAATTTTGTAATGATGAGTCCTTGACTATACTCTTGATTAAGCCATCATTTAGACTAGTGTTTGGGCCGTTAATTATACTATTTCCCAAGTTATGATAATGCTTAATAATTATGCTAATAAATTGTATTGGAAATCTTTCTTATTGTCTATATTGAAAATGATGATATTAATAGTGTTAGAAGGCATTCTTATTAACTATGCATAAAGATACTCTACAGATTATGTTGGACTCATGTTTTGCTTTGTCTAGTAACCCAACTAGTGATTATGATAGAAAGCCTTCTTGTTGCTAATATTATGAGTCATGATACTAAGGGTTCTAAAAGGTATATTTATTGACTACATGAGAAGCTATGCTACTAATCATGTTGAACCCATTAATTCTTTGTAATATTCATGCTATATATATTTTCACATATTTATAGATATCTTGTCCTCGACGACAAATGATGAGATATAAAGGTATGCTCCTCCTTACTTTTCTTTAACTTTAGCCCTTGTGGGATTGTCATTTACTTTAGCCCTCGTGGGGCTTGAACTTTAGCTCTTGTAGGGCTTGTCACTTACTTTAGCCTTGTGGGGCTTGTTCGTTATTATTGATAATGATTTCCTATTATAATGATATTGTGATGATGTGATGATACCCGACAAGGACGGAGAATATGTTGATGATATTGATATCCAGTTTGATTTTGAAGGATATGTTGATGATATTGATATCCGATTTGAGTTTGGAGGATATGTTGATATTGATACCCGGTTTGAGTTTATTTGGAGGATATGTTGATGATATTGATACCCGGTCCAAGTCCAGAGAATATATTGATGATATTGATATTCATTTCAAGTCTAGAGGATATTTTGACGATATTGATATTCGGTTTGAGTTCAGAGGATATTATGATGATGTATTGATGTCCGACAAGGTTGGAGGATAGTATGATGATATATTTATACCCAACAAGTCTGAAGGATATTATGATAATATATTAATACCCAATTTAAGTCCGAAGGATATTATGATGACATAATGATGCCCGACAAGGACAAAGAATATGATTATTAAAGTGCCTATGTGTGCACCTACCGATTGTATCCGGCTATCCCTATGCATGAAAATTATATATTTATTTATGTTCTTGTGTAGTTGGCTATAATATTGATATTAGAGGTGTCAGTTATAGTCTTCTAAATGGTTGAGGTATAAAGTGGTATAGTTGTTGATTTAAAGATGAAAGATGCTTAGTGGTGGATATTACATGTGTCTAATGGTGACTAGTGGATTTGTGAACCTTAGTGGTAAAGAGGACTAGTGACATTGATGGCTATTAAGAGGGATGATTATTTTATTATGGTTGTTAATGATAATGGGTTTAGTGATGGTGATGATTTATTGCTATTGATGACTACATTTATGATGTTCATTAATTATTTGATGAGGATTTGTGGATTAATAATGCTAGTTACTAACAGATGTTAGTTGAGAGATGAATAAGTGTACTCATAGTGATTAGTGGTATTTTGTTAAATGGTGACTAGTGGGATTATGTTGGCTAGAAATGAATACTGGTTAATTAGAGAATACGGTCTAGTGGTGAATCTTAACTAGATGGTACTTTTGGCTAGTGAGAAAATAATGGTTAGTCGTTCATCCATGAATAGTGACAAAGCAATGAATAGTGGATGGATAATAATTAGAGGTTATATAATGACTAGTAAGTAATTGGTTTAGTAATAAGCGTTGGCTAGCTAATAATGAGTGAATAGGGTGTAATGATGAGATAGATAGATAGATAGATAGATAGATAGATAGATAGATAGACAGATAGATAGACCGACAGACAGATAGATAGATAAATATTTGAGATTCGATTCCTTACTTTATGCTCTCTTGGGTGTACTTTCCAGTAGTTTGGGACACTGTAATGAGTTCTTTACTTTATGCACTAGTTGGTGTATGGGCGCCAACTTTTTACTTGTGTTTGCTTGTGATTTCACTTGTGTTTATTTTTTATTTCGAATCATTTATTCCTTATGCTAGATGATAGTGGCATGCATTGATACCTTATATTATATTGTTATTTATGATATTTCATGCTCGTTATGTGCGGCGATATTAGCATGTATTGATGCCTTATGTTATACTATTATTTCGAATTGCTTACTTATTATATACAGTGATGATGGAGATAATTCGGGTTCGATTCGGTACCTTGACTTTGTTATGATTATCTTGCACTTTATCATTCTTATATCATGATTTAGCTCAGTCGACTGATAATGTCTACTGAGTACCCATTATTTTAGTATTCACACTACACTTCTGTACCTTTTTGATGCAGATTCAAGTATTAGTTGTAGCCATTGATCGTGGTTCATGCAGTGATTGATTTTCAAAGATAGGGTGAGATCTTGGAGTTTGAGTCACCCGATTTCCTTCCATCTTTTGTTTTCAGTCCTAAGTATCCGAGATAGATATATTAACTATTCTAGACTTGGATTTGTATTAATACTATTAGTTGCTCTTGTACTAGCTCTACTAGGTTTTGGGATTGGTATTTGTAGGATTTCTTATTCTATATAGGTATATATATACACTATTAGTGTTAGCAATTGATGTTCTTAAATTTCGTCTATGTTGGGACTTTCTTACCGAATTAACCCATTACATTAGCTTCGGGTTATGGTATAGGCTTACCTACTGGTGAAAATTGGTAGGTGCCATCATGACTCGTAAATTGGATCGTGATAAGAATGCAAGTTTGGATTTGGCTTGCGTCCTTTCACACAAAGCATGGTATAAATACATGTAAAGCAAATAACACAATAAAAGCATGATAATCCTAAACTAAGCATGTTAAGGTAAAAACCTAAGTTCTTTCGACTCCCCAGTAGAGTCACCATGCTATCACACCCTATTTTGAACCAGTCAAAACAACACACAACATGTGGTGGCAGTCGTAAATCACAGGTTTAGAACGTTCATTTTCAGAGTCTCCACCTAACTTTTTAGGAAAATTAGAAAAAAATATTTTCTTATGTAAACTCTATTTTGGTCTTTCGAAAAACGTTTTGAGATTCTGAGCAAGGATTTTAGTTACTCGAGGAGAAGGTGTTAGGCATCCCTTAGAGTCTATCAGAAGATAGTTCTTAGACTTAACTTAGGAAACTTTTTAAATAACTATTAGCTTTGTTATTCGCCCAAAAATTGTGATTGGAAAACCTTTTTTATTTTAAGGGAAGAAAATTCGAGGTATATAAAATTACACCATTACAAGGTACATAGATATAATTTACAAAAAATATGTATGTAGATCAAGATATGAAGATAGGGAAGATAAATTTTTCTTTAAAAAATAGTATTTTTGTTACAATGTGTATTAAATATAAAATTTTATAATTTTACTAGAATACAATATTTAATAACTTATAAAGTGGAATAAATAAAACATTTGTAAAATAAAGAAAACATAATTCTAGAAATATGAGAAAATTTATTCATCAGAATAAGATGAAGTCTCATAAAAGGGATGTCACACATATTAACATATTTATTTTTAGAAAATTAAACATATAAATAATAGATGAAAAAGGATACTAATTAAAAGTGGGTCAAAATAGGTATTATAAATAGTAGATGAAACTAGGAATATAAGAATCGAAAGTGGATAAAAAAAATATTACGATAAAATATAAAATGTATAAGCATTGTTAAAATCTAGTATGAATAATAAGTAAATGAATAACTATAACATCGATAAAATATACCTTACTTATAGTGTATATATATACCTCATGATTTTCATGCTCCTTTGAAATCTTGAGAAAATTCAAAGCAAATGTTGAAAAATAAAAGGTAAGATAGAACATTGAGATTATTTAATTCATTACATTAAATTGAGGTTGGTGACCTCTAAAAATCTGAATTTTAGCGACTTACTCTCATATCAAGTTTAGATCAAAATTTTATTTTTTTTATTTTTTTAAGCAAAACATTGAGGTTGCGACCTTCATTTTAGAGAAAGTATCTTTAATAAACATTAGCTTTAACAAATACTAGATGCCCAACTAAAGACTTTTTCCAGGTATTTTTTTTACACTCGGAAAGGTTTAAAACCAACTCTCAAGCTCAAAAAAAGGACTACATTCTTGATTCCCAAAAATTGACCACTAACTCTTTAAAAACGTTCTCTACTTAAAAAAAAACTACACGTTTGACATTAAAAATATGCATGTTAGAAAAAAAAAAAAAAAAAACTTGTTTCCCTTTTTAAAAATCTGCAATTTAACTCTTGAAAAGTGATATATTTGAACCCCAAATCTGCAATTTTTAGCTACTGCAGAAAGCCGCATTTCATGCACAAAATCTGCACTTTAAATCTTAAAACGATAGGAGTTTAAAGCCTAAACATAGTATTCTTTTTTACCCTAAAAATCTGAACAATTATATTAGAAAAATTACAGTTAAACATGCTAAACTTAAGGAAAAAAAACAAATATAGAGAAGGAAACATAGATTTTGCTTCATTCCCCATATCCAAATTCGATGCGAAACACATTCAAAACCAATGAGGGGATTTAAGCAAGATGATATTCTTAAACTTAATCTGCGGAAAATGGGAAGCCGTATTAAGCAAGACAAGAAACTATCTCCACATGTTCAGGAATTCAAGACAAAAAAGTATAAAACTATTGTGACAGACAACCAAGAATTGTAAGGTTTCAAGCCATTTGGAGCTCTTTTCCACATGAAATTAAACTCGCCAACAACTTATGAATACACAAACCAAATTGGTGTATATCCAAGCCATCATTACCACATTAAAGAATCAAACTGGCATCAAAATGACCCCAAACAACCCCCCAAGCATATGTCATGAAACGAAAAGCCTCATCGAGTTAATTCCATAGTCTATAAGACTATTGTCAAATATATCAAATGGCTCGAAAACTACTACTTCGAGTTCTCATCTGCAACTAGCGAAACAAAATTTCTAATGTCAAACTTCAAACCATTACCATTTATAAATACACCACTTAACATGAACAAAGCAAACATACCAACGCCATTTACTTCACATTCATATCCAGGATCAACCAACGAACTCAAACGATCAACAAATTGCAAAAACTAAATGCCATATAATTAGATGGGGTAGAATTTCCCCTTGTATGGGGCAGCAAAACTGAGGCTCCGATGTCAAGGTTTCTTTTTTATCACAAACTCAAAAGTATGAAGACTCCTAACTTAGATCAAAATCGAAAAGAGACCAGAAAATCTGAGACTTCCTGTGAATATTCCACTTGCCTCACTTGTTTTTATCTCAATTTTTTTCCACACTTTTCACTGGTTTTTCACTTTTTTTTTCTTTTCAACTTTTCTTTTTGTTCTTCACTTCCAAACCTCTTACTTCGATTTCTTAATCCTTCTTCCTCCTTTTGACCTCTTTTCCTCTCTGTCTTCTTGGGAATGGAGATTTGGCTATTTATATTCAAAATTCAGACTTCGAAGTCCAAATTTGAGACAAAAATTAAGCAAAACATGAGAGAAAAGGGAATTTGAAAATTGAATCCAAATTTTTGAAGTAAATATCTTCAATTTCGAGCTTTTTCAGGTCATTCATGGTGGATTTGACATCATGGATGAGTTGTTACATCATTTTGAGTCTAATTTTCTAATTTTAGAGGGTTTTATGGATCTGAAAATGACAAGATGGGAGCAGTCCACATAGGATGGCAGCCATGGCCGCCATTTCTTGGAGGTAGAAAGGAAAAGAAGAAGAGAGAGGTGAGGGTCTATAGCCGTTGTTTTTATTTTAGGAAAGGCCAGGGATAGAGAATACATTTTTGAGATTTTAGGAGTGGGAAAAAGCCGTATAATGGGCTGTTTTGTTGACTGAAATTTGGAACATCCAATTATTTGACCTAACGGTTCAGACTTAATTCAAGAATAAAAGAAAAAATAATAAATTACATAAATATATACATACATACATACATACATATATATATATATATATATATATATATATATAAACAATTTGACACCCTTGGGTTATAAAAGAATTAACGAACTAGACTAGTTGTATTTGTTGGATGAATTTTTGTGTTTCTTTGCCAACGTGATGATAGATGATTGGTTAATATGATGTGGAGTGGAGTGATGAAGAGGATGTGGGAATTGGAGTGGGTTTTGAGCCAATTTTTTGACTTCTTTAATAGAAATTTATGGATAATGATCGGACTTGAGTAAAATAAAATTTAAATTGAGTTATTGTTGACTCAAATACTCTTTTTCTATAAAAATTAATTGTATCGATGCTTCTTACTATCCTAGAGATTATTTTTTAGTACGTACGTATATAAATTAGAGACATAATTTGTATACACAACCAATTTAATAATGTTATGATTTAATATTTATAATATTAACAAATGTATATAAATATAAATATATATATATATATATATGTGTGTGTGTGTGTGTGTGTGTGTGCGAGTGTGT
Source organism: Capsicum annuum (assembly GCF_002878395.1). NCBI lineage: Eukaryota > Viridiplantae > Streptophyta > Magnoliopsida > Solanales > Solanaceae > Capsicum > Capsicum annuum. The sequence goes on along the minus strand of NC_061117.1, from coordinate 181,290,855 downwards.
GTGTAAACATATATATATATATATATATATATATATATGTGTGTGTGTATGTATGTCGGTATGTATGTATATTATAAGAGTATATGTAGTCACAAAGTATCTTCTACAAAAATATAATAAAATGAAGTTAGGAAAAAATGTGAATGCGGTTATCAAAATATTTTGTGTGGTTTATGATATTAAATAATTAATTGTATTTAGTTATACTATAAAAAAATAAATCCTCCTTTTTCATTCTTTTCAAAATTCATAGGAATGAAATTATGAATTTATTTCAAAAAATTATTTAGGTCAAGAAGAATGAAAAAAAATAATTAAAGAAAAAGAGTGAGCCAAAATTGGGTATCAACAACCATAAATGGAACTCATAAGACCTACCAAGATTATGTAGAAGCAACTTAATTCATAAGTACAGGGAAATTCTTTTCTCAAGAAAAAGCATAAGTTTCATTAGACTTCAAACCTCTTTTACAGTGGTTTTATGTAAGTAAATTGGAGACAAAGATGATACAGATAGTGTAACTTGAAGGTGGAGCAAAAATTATTGATTTTGCTGCAAGAAATTGCCCCAAATCAACTTTGTCTCTCTTGGAAATGGAGTTTTTTTCACAAACTAAGTGTCTTTTGTTCTTGAGTGTGTTAATGTAATTTATACGGCTTCTTGATTTTTCATTTCTCTATTTTCTGATGAAGAAGAACCAAACTTTTAAAGGGGTCTTTGAAGTAGTTTCATCAGTTTATTAATCGTTTTTGTAACTCCTCGAAAGTACCCCTTAGACGTCACACGATGCTTAAGACTACGAGTAGCACTAAGCTAACCCATGATATCTATTTAGCTTGAAACTCACATTGAAGTGAACTCACATATGTAGGAACTTGAAGGTAAACGATCTCATATCCTAATTAGTCTTTAACTTGAAAAATCTTTAAACAAATTCTTTGAACTGGAAACATAATCAGTCTGACAAGCCTCTACTAAGAGTCACTGAGACATACCCAAGCTGACCCGAATATAAATGGAAATCAATTAACTAAAACACTATCATCAACGAGCCTCGTAAGTCTTGATACATCTTAGTAGCACCCAGATGAATGGAATACCTCGAACCATGATCCTCGACTAGTATCATTTCCCTCAAACTATCTACATGTGGAACATAAAGCCTACCTTGATAGGTCAGTACACCATCTCCCCTTGGGAGAAAACCTCAACCTTTTGTTGTTGGACTGCTTCCAATATAGGGTTGAGTATGGGGTCATTTTTCTGTTTCTCCTTCACTTCAACTACCAAAGATGATTTTGAACCGTTCTGAACTACTCCTCCTCCATCATCAGTGTCAAGCAAACATACTCCCAAATGAGCCAAGCTATGCACTTCTTTAGCCAAATATCGGCCTTCCTCTTTCACATGAGACACATTACCCATAGATAACCTACTTAGTGCATCTTTCACTACGTTGGTATAATGCCCCAGAAATACACCCTGGATGTCACACGGTGCTTACGGTTACAAAAGACCACAAGCTAACCCATGAACTAGTACCTGCTGTGAGCATTGAATAATAATAACAAAATACACATGTGCGAAATAACTAAATCCTCCTTAAGGTTTTAAATCTGAAAGTAATACAACTGAAAATCCAAAAGTCTGAAACATATGCAAAATTATTGAAAATCTGACTGAGAATACCGACAACTGATTGACTATCTAAAATGTCTGAAAGCCTCTAAAACTATCTGAAAGAGAGTTGATGGGAAAGGCCCCAACTAACTCTAATTATCTAACTGAAATAACAACCATGTCCTAGATAGATGAGGACTCACCACTGTTGTTGCTGCTGATCTATGGAATGTCTAAGTACAGTTGGGAACCTTAGCGTTCAAACCTATTATATTAAACATCATAGCACAAGAAACGAGTATGCGATCAGTACTTTGAGTATACTAGTAGGCTAGATGAGGTTAAGCTAATATGCATGGGTTTATGTACATGAATAATAATTGACTGAATGAATAGCATGAGGTAACTGAATATAAATACATGAAAACTGTAAAATCTGAGAATGTATGACCAAGCATATAATATGATTCTGAAATAGTCTATAAACTGAAATACTGACATACTGATAACTGAATAACTGGTAACTATATGTTATGGTCAAGAAAACCTAAAATTGAACTCTGTACTGAATACTGGTCTGAGACTGTGGGAGCTGTTATTTAGCTGACATGCCCCAATATGAGCTAATTGGGGTCCAACCTGTGACCCCAGTTGGAAAAGTGTCAATACTGTGCCATATGTACTAACAATGGCTATGTGGATCCACTAAATTAATGTCCCAAATGACTAGGATGTCAAGCCTAAACTAAAGGGTGACCCCTGAGAGGAAGTCAAGCCTAAACTGATAGGTGAATCCTCATATCCTACACTGGATACGTAGTTCTGGAATACACGGACTGCTACTAATGACTCTGCCTGACTGATGGGGAAAATGTCATCCCTGCATTTGCTCGATGCTAAATCCTACTCCCAACTGAACTGACTCGGAATAATGAACTGATCTAAGTTTAACTGATTATGATAACTGACTGAACTGATAATGCTTATAACATATCTGAAACCATTTAGAAGATACCGAGACTAAGTAAACAACTAAGTTTTCGGGTATTCATAACTCCCAAGACTCTATAGCAAGAACAATAGAACCATAATACAAATTTGAGGACATCATAAGTAGTCATTGTTCAAAACCCATCATCTAGGCATTTCATCAAACGCATAGGGGTCATGAGTTAAATCATGGGAATAATTAAATTATGGCAAAATAACATAATTTTAATACAAAAATCATGGGTTAAGGATTTAACATGTAGATACCATCAATCAAATGGATCAAAGGCTAATTCCAACAAAAACATATGTAAACATAATATAAAAAGCAAAATTCAAAAAAGTTCATGGATAAAATTCATGAAAACATGTAAAGGTCATGATTTTAAACTTTAAAGTGGGTACTTAGACTCCATAGGTGAAAAAGACCCATGAATGAACATCTAACATGCCATAACTACTGAATTTTCATGAGTTCTTGGTGATTTTCTTGAAGCTTAAACTTGGATTTGAAGAAGCTAGGGTTTTGTTCTTGAGAGAGTTTGTAAAAACATGAGTGATTTTGACCTTTTGGGACCTTAATCTCGTGTTATAGGTAAGGAAAAGTAAGGGGAAAATGACTCAATTACCACTACATACCCAAAATTAATTAAACTTAACTTGGTTAGAGACGTGGTAAGCGATGCATTGCATTGCTCAGTCAGCGCGTTAGCTGAAGCTCTGCGTTTCACCCCACCAATGAGATAAGTGGCATGCCGTGGCCATATCGCACTAACTTGCTGGTTTTAACATCCAATCAAGCCTCAAACCTCGTCCGAAAAATCTGAAACTAACCCGAGACATACTAACGACCACTCCAATCATGAATCAACTTAAAAATTGACATTCTAAGGCCAGAAAGGTTGGAATTAAAATCATCAAAGTTTAAGAGGCTTTGGAAATAACTAAGTATTAGTACTTAGTGAAATTTTCTAAGTCTTGGAGCCCTTTAGCATGCAAGAGTGAGATGAAACGAGCTAGGATCTTATGGGGTCTTACAATATTTCCCCCTTAGGAACATTCATCCTCAAATGAGACTGGTTAAGCTGAGAATTACTGAGGTACTGAGATTACATGCCTAATATGCACTACTGAAACATGATTACATGACTGAGTCTGAACATGGTGACTGACTGAACTAATTTGTAAATGCATGTCATGACATGAATATTATCATATGGTTAGGACTGAGAATGGAAAAAAATCTAAAGGAAAACTGCTACCTTGAACTTAATCTGAGTCTGTAGAGAAAAAGGTAAGGGTAATTGGTTTGCATATCTACTTTTTCTTCCCAAGTGGCTCCCTCAACGGACTAATTTCGCCCAAGAACTTTGGCCAAGAGAACTTCATTGTTCCTTAGTCTGTGAATCTGGCGATCTAAGATTTCGACTAGGACTTCTTTATAAGAAAGGTTATCCTGAACATCTAAGATTTCTAAAGGAACAATGACAGATGGATCACCAATACACTTTTTCAACAAAGAATCATGAAACACTAGGTGCATTGATGCCAAATCTGCAGGCAACTCAAGCTCGTAAGCTATTTTTCCAAAATGGCTCAAGATCCTGTAAGGGCCAACATATCAAGGAATAAACTTTTCCTTCTTTCCAAACCTCTTTACTCCCTTCATGGGAGAGATTTTCAAATAGACCAAGTCACCAACCTCAAACTCAAGATCTCTTCTCTTCACATCTGCATAGGATTTTTGTCGGTCGTAGGTTGTCTTAAGCCTCTCCCTGATTAACTGAACTTTTTATATTGCATCAAACACTGAACCGTGCCCCAATACTGTAGTCTTACCTACCTCAAACTAACCAATAGGAGATATACATCTCCTCCCATAGAAACCCTCAAACGAAGCCATCTGAATACTAGAATGATAACTATTATTGTAGGCAAACTTAATTAAGGGTAAATGATCATCCCAACTACCCTTGAAATTGAGAATGCACGCCCTTAACCTATATTTTAGAGTTTGAATGATCCTCTTTTCCTGACTATCTATCTGAGGATGAAAAGTTTCATTAAGAAAAACTTGAGTACCAAGACTCTTCTGAAAAGCTTTCCAAAAGTGAGAGGTAAACTGAGTACCTCTATCTAAAATGATGGACAACGGGACTCTATGCAACATAACTAATTCTCTAATATAGAGCTTGGTAGAATCCTCGATTGAATAAGAAGTATGGACTGGCAAAAAAATAGGCTAATTTAGTCATTCTATCTACAATAACCCAAATTGAATCATGCTGGCGACGTGAATGAGGCAACCCTATCACAAAGTCCATGTTCACCTCTTCCTACTTCTAAGTGGGGATGCTGAACTGTTGCATAGTGCTACTAGGTCTTTGGTGCTCAACCTTAACCGGCTAATAATTAGCTCACTTGGCTACAAACTCTGCAATATCCCTTTTCATACCACTCCACCAGTATATTTCCCGCAAATCATGGTATATCTTAGTGGTTCCTGGGTGAATAGAGTAACATGCCCCATGCATTTCTGTGAGAATTTGCTGTCTCAAACCATCTACACATGGCACAACATAGTCTACCCTGGCAACGCAACACACCATCTCCCCTTTAAGAGAAAACCTTAACTTTCTGATCTCTTACTGATTCTTTCAGCTTAGCTAAATTGGGATCTCTATCCTACTTCTTCTTTACTTCGGCAACCAATGAAGATTTCGAACGAACCCAAACACTACCCTCAACTTAATCAACCAATCAAATACCTAATCTAGCAAGCTGATGAACCTCTTGAACTAACTTCTTCTTATCATCTCAACATGAGCAACAGTACCCATCGACAATCTACTAAGGGCATCTGTCACTACATTGGCCTTGCCCAGGTGATACAAAACACTCATATCATAGTATTTCAATAACTCCAACCATCTTCTCTGACAGAGATTTAAATCTTTCTATGAAAACACATACTGTAAGATTTTGTGGTCTGTGAACACATCAAGATGCACCCCATAGAGATAATGCCTCCAAACTTTCAAGGCAAACACAACAACAGCTAACTCAATATCATGGGTAGGATAATTTTTTTCATGGGGTTTAAGTTGTCTAGAGGCGTAGGCTATGACCTTACCTCTCTACATAAACACATAATAAAGACTAACTTTGGAAGCATCATGATAAACAAAAAATCCCTCTGAACCATTAGCAACGTAAAAAATAAGGCTGAGGTGAGTCGAGTCTTCAACTCCTAAAAACTCTTCTCATAAGAATCTAACTATTAAAACTTAACTTTCTTCTGAGTCAATCTAGACATGGGGGATGCAATCGATGAAAACCGTTCAACAAACCATCGATAATAGCCAGCCAAACCCAAGAAACTCCTGACATCTGGCGGGGAGATAGTTTTGGGCCAGTTTCTCACTACTTTGATCTTTTGTGGATTAACCTTAATTCCATCACCGAAAACAATATGGCCAAGAAAAGCTACAGATCTTAGACAAAATTCACACTTACTGAATTTGGCAAACAACTAATGAGATCTAAGAGTCTAGAATACAATTCTAAGATGGTCTACATGATCGTTTTCACTACGAGAATAGACAAGAATGTCATCTATGAAGACTATGACCAACATGTCCAAATACTGCTTGAAAACTCTATTTATAAGGTTTATGAAAGCTGCTGGGGCATTTGTTAGTCCAAAAGACATGACTAGGAATTCGAAGTGACTATATCAAGTTCTAAAAGTTGTTTTTGAAATATCACATTCTCTGACTCTGAGCTGATGATAGTCGAATATGAGGTCTATTTTAGAGAAATAACTAGCAACCTAAAGTTGGTCAAACAAGTCATCAATTCTGTGGGAGTGGATATTTATTCTTGATGGTGACTTTGTTTAACTGATGGTAATCGATACACATTATAAGGGAACCATCGTTCTTACGCACGAAAAGGACTGGAGCACCCCATGGGGAAATACTAGGTCTAATAAATCCCTTATCTAGGAGGTGTTTTAACTGTTCGGAGCCATTCTGTATGGTAGAATGGAGATTTATCGGGTATCTAGAAGAAGTTCTATTCCTAATTCAATTTCCCTTTTCGGAGGAACTCTGGGAAGGTCTTCAGGGAATACATCTGGAAATTTCCTCACTACTGAAACTGAATGAGGATTGGGAGTCTCAGAACTAGAGTCTTTGACTCGAATAAGATGGTAAACAAATACCTTGGATATCATTTTTCTCGCTCTAAGATACGAAATAAGTTGACTCCTAAGGGCTGAATTACTACCCCTCCATTCAAGGACTGGTTCATTCAGAAACTAAAATTGAACGACCCTATTCTGTAATTAACTGAGGCATAACATGAGTAAAGCTAATCCATACTGAGAATGACATCAAAATCAGTCATCTCTGACTCTACAAGATCTACTAAAGTGACTTTCTGGGATATTATGACCGGACAGTTCCTGTTTAACTGTCTGGCTATAATAGAGACACCTACAGGAGTATACACTAAAAATGGTTTAATTAAGGCTTTGGGATAGACACTAAAATTAACAGATATATAAAGGGTTACAAAATAAAGTTAACCTTCGAGGTCTAACAAAGCATATACATGTAAATTAAAAACCTGCAATATACCTGTAACCACATTAGGAGAACTTTCTTGATCCTGTTGGGACTGAAGTGCATATAGTTTGTTCTAATGCTGATCACCGGTGGTAATGGAGATGGCGTCCTGCTAAGTTGGGCAACCTGCTGGAGCTGATGATAGATAGGACTGGCCCTATTGGCTTAAATCCCTTCCCTTCTAAGAAACTACTCGACACTCTCGAATCCAGTGCCTGGCTTTCCACACCCAAAGCATACATCACTACCAGCTGTACATTCACCTTGATGGTTTCTACCACTGTAACAGCCTGAGACTACCCCCTATTCATCATACGGTGCTTACGACCCTAAAGGACCATAAGCTAATCCATAACTGATATCTATTGTGAGCACTGAATAATAATATAGAAATAAAAATCATATCCTCGATAGATAAGGACTCACTGCTAAATCGGCTACTACTGGCTGAATCTGGCTAAGCGCGGTCAGGAACCTAAGTGTCTAAACTTATGATATGAATATCATAGTGTAAGAAATGGTTATGTGATCAGTATATAGGAATGTACTAGTATGCTAAATGAGGTAAGGCTGAATGCAAGGGTTCATATGCATGAATAATAACTGACTAAATGATATAGAGTAATTAAATATAAAAGTACGTATATACTATAACTGACCTTTTCTGAATCTAAGTACTGAGTTCTAATAACTGTATAACTGATAGCTGAATTTAGTGATAACTAATTTACTGATACTGATTAACTGTGTCTGACAATCCTGATCCTGTAGAACTGAATTGAGTTTTAGACTAAAGATGGAAACTGAAACCGTGGGAAGTAATCATCTAACTAACATGCCTAAATAAGATTAGGTAACTGAGTTGGGCTCCAATCTATAACCCCAATTGGAAGAGTGTCAGTACCGTGCCACGGGTACTAACATTGGTTATGAGTTAACCCTAACTAGCAGGAAGACATTTTGTCAACCCTCACTAACAAGATAACTCATGAGAGATGTGTCAACCCTTATCTAGCAGGAAGTCATCTTAACCTACACTGGCTATGTAATTCTGTAACTTAGGGACTGCTACTAAGGGTCAAACCCTACACTAACAGGAATGCCCCTATCCATAGGTTAGCTCGGTGTTGAATCCTACTCACAACTAAAAGACACTAAACTGGACTGGACTAATACAAAGTTTACTGAGTTTTCCTAAGTTCTGTAACTAACTGAGCTCTACTGAGTTTTGTAACAGACTGAGAGTACTACTGATTATGACATAACCGATACTATCCTATCACTGACACTGGCTCTAGGTAAACAACTAAATTCTTGGGTATTAAATACCCCAGGACTCGATAGCATGAAAAGTAAATCAAAGAATCATCTTGAATAACATAACAATGTTCACTTGGTCATAGTTCATTCATAGATACACTTCATCAATCATTTGTAATGCATTAACTTGTTCATGGATGGGGAATACATGTTAGCATACTATAATGGCATTATTTCATTCTCCTAGACAATTTATCAAACACATAAGAAGCATACTTGGTTCATTAAATCATAAACACTTAGGGTTAACATGGTTACAACAATCAACTTGCAAATTGAAGGGTTTATAATGAATATCATGTAATTCAACACATACTAGAATCAATTCTTGGAACTTGTAATCTAAATCATGGATTAAAACTCAAACAACATTATGAACATGAATTCAATCTAATTCAAACATGGAAATCATAAATCATAAATCTTGTATTTTAAAAAGGGATTCTTAGGCTCCATAGAAGGTAAGGATCCATGGATGAACATATAACATACCTTAATTTGATGAGTTCTTAGAGAAATTCTTAGAATTAACCTTGATTATTGAGAGATAGGGTTTGTTTTCTTGAGAGATAACAACTTTTTGATTTTGGAGAAAAATGAATAATGAAGGGTTTTTTATGTTGGGTGTATTTATGCATTCTAGCATCCTTATTCTAGTCTTTTTATCCTTATTTTAAGGATGATTCTAAGATATAATGTTTTATAATGAGATAAATGTGTTAAAATGTGTTTTTATATGGTTCAAGGTGAATTCCAAGTAATTTTGTTCTTGAAAGAGTCAATTAGAGTTCAACTTAGAAATCAAGCATTACTAGCTTGAGCTAGGTGCTTGTCTAATTTATTCTGGTGGATTCTATTGATTTTAAAGTGTTCAAATGATTTTTATGTGTAATTAAATGTGAAACAACTTGTTTATAATGTTCAAGGTTCAATTGGATCAAGAAAAGAGTCAAAACAACAAGTTAAAGATCAAAGTGAAATTTGCCTATGCTTAGCTCGTGTTTCTATTTCGTCGTGTTGGATGTTGTGTTGTTTTGTACCTTAAAATGTTGTGTTTAATGCTATAGGATGCTTTTTTTAATGGATAATTATGATATATGAAGGATATAAAAGCTTCAAATCAAGTGGAAACAACTCAAAAAGGCTTGGAATGAATCACGGAAGCACAATATGCAAAATTGACACAGTTTGTATACTTGGAATATCCAGGGAGAGTGTGGGCATGTGTAAAGGATAATTGGAGCGTGATACACGTCATTAGACCCAGAAGGGATCCAAAATAGTGTGTACATAAGATATAGGTGCATCGTATGCTCCATTTCGGTGAAATACAGCGTGCGCCGCATGCTGCACTTCAGGGGTCCAATGCCTTAGAGAAATTTTAGAATCCAACTTCTAGTAAGTGCATGGGAATAGCATACAATGCATTCTCCACTCCACACCTCGGATTTCACTCCAATTCGACTCCTACACGTACTTCGCTTACTCGTATGCTATATATACATGTTATATCATGTTTTTACACACTTTTTGGACGTCTTTGGACAAGAGGAGATTGCTCTACACATTATTTAGGTTTTATCATTCATTAATTTTGTTTCTTTTATGATTTTGTATCATCAATCCAAGGGATTGGATGATTAATATTCCCATTAAAGGCTAAAACTCCTTTCCGTGGTTAAGGCCACGTTCATGATTAATTTCGTTTAATTGCTTATCATTATGGTTGTTTGTTTATTCTTAATTTAATTATTTTATGGATTGATCACCCGTAAAATACATATATTGTCAAACTTTTGATCTTGGTAGAGGGAATAGGAAGATAGAACAAGAGAATAAACAAAGTTTGGGTTTTTATTCTTTTATAAAATAAAGAATTAAACTTAGCGTCTAGGACAGGGATGTAACTAGAAGCCTTACTTGATTCACACGTAGGATGATAGCTTTAAAACACTTAATTGGATTATTGCATCGCCGATCAAGGATGTAGTTGTAATATCCAAATTAGGTAAAAGGTCAGAGGTTGGGAGACTATAATCATGCAATTAACTCAACAAATCAACAACCACGATAAGCAATTTACCGAATGAAGTTCAATAACGTAGTAGAATTGTTCGTAAGCCTTAACCCTGGGCTTCTATCCATAGATTGTCCTAAGTCATTTAATTTTCCACATTAGTTTAGTTTATTTTTAGCTTACAATTCTAAAACTCTATTTTTTTTACTCTTCTCAATTTGTTAAACTAGAATTGGATAGGCGACGAACTTAAGTCCCTGAGAGATCAATACTTGGGCTTCCTTGAAGCCACTATATTACTTGATAAGACCATATACATTTGCATGTACGCTGGCAGTTTTACATATTTTTAGGGCTTAAATCCCACATCTGGGCAGAATAAAATCATGAAAAAAGACTATTTTAACCCTGGGCGCAACTTTAACTTTTCATAAAATTTTCCTGATCTGGACCCCTGGCGCGATGCGCCACTATCGCGCCAAGCCACTGGAAAATGACAACTGGAAAATTGCATGGTGGCACGACACGGTAATATTGCGTTGCCACTTTGATTGAGATCTAGAAGTTCACCGCGATGCGGTGGTATCGCGTTGGAACACTAGAAAAGGATAATTCTGAAATTGAGCCTTGGCATGAAGCGTTAATATTGCGGAGGCTTACTGGTTTTTGACAATTGCCATTTTGCTGGTTGTGCAATGCGTTGATGTCTTAGGTGGTACATTGTGTTACTAAAATGGCCATAACTCCTCGCCCGAGTGTCGAATTTGGGTGAATTTTATATTGATGGAAAGTTTATTCAATATTCCACACAATGAAAAGTTAAAATCTTGAAAATTCCACATGTATAAAAGTGTATTCATCTTTAAAGAAAGTCTTTGACATTTTGGAATGATTTAAGCTAGGTAAAAGTATGGGGTGTTACAATATCTCCCTCTTGGGAACATTCTTCCTCGAATGAGACTGATTAAGATGAGGACTGCTGATAGACTGAGTTCATACGCTGGACATGCATATCTGATGCATGGAATACATGACTGAGCTGATTAATGAATGTGTGACTGAATGTGCAATGATAATTGATACTAAAATTATAGTTGTAACTGAACATGGAACTGAGTAGATCTAAGGAAGACTGTTACCTTAAGTTAAGAACGTTGATAAGCTTAAGATCATTTACTGAACATGTTTGAATGGGAATATGAGAAAATGAATGAGTCTGAAATGTGATACACGAAATGAATATTGCGAACTGAATTGAGCCCTTGAGTACATAGCTTACGATTAAGATTGGAACTAGAGTTTCAACTATGAGTACCCACTACCTCAAACTGAATTAATTATGTCAAGAGAAAATGGAAGGTTTAGAACATGATAGCTCGGGGGTTATAGTGCATCTCCCCCTTGGGACACTATTTCCTCAAAGAATGTTGACTTGACTAAGATACTGAGGAAAAGCATGAGACGATGCACGACGCACCTATGAATTGAATCATGACTAAATATCTGGGATGTGAAACTAAGGCATGATACATAAACCGAGCTGAACTCGCAACTTGGCTAAAATGCTATAACACGAGGTGAGGCCTACGAAACACCATCTTAAAATAGAGTGACTAAGTCCTATGCACTGTAACTATAAATTTTTAAACTTAGACATATTCGTCGAATACTCTCTCAACAATACACCTCACCTTGGTATGGTACTTCGCTTGCGACTACTAAAAATATTTATATGAGCACTGAGCATGAATGCTTAACCATACTAACTTATCTGATTAACTTAATAGCTAATAGCAGAATACTGGGTGTGTGAGACTGGACTGTACTTAATTTGAATAACTAGTCTGAAGCTGTAGAGCATTATGAATATGAGGAAGGGTCTGACTGAATAACATGAGATAACTGAGTATGAATTCATGAAAACAGTATTATTTAAGAATGAAAGACCAAGCGTATAACATGATTTTGAAATAGTTTGTAAACGGAGTCACTGATTTAATTACTGGGCTAAGAATGTTACTGAGACTGTAACTGAGACTGTACTGGAATTGAGTACTAAGTGAACTGGGACTCCTTATACTAGGAACTGCAAGCATGTATGATTTTAGATAATGTGCACGAATATGATATATGATCATAGAGCTGACATGTAAGGCATGAGTACTGACATTACTAACATTACTACTAAAATATGAAAGGAGTCTTGGTTACTTTTTCTACTATCTACCCGCTTAGCTTAAAGCCATTATTCTAAATCTGAGGATCACTTAATAAAATCCAAAATAAACTGTCACCACTTTACTTCTAGAGTCTAAGGTAGACACTGAGGATGGCTTTGCTAATATTTTGGGTCTGACACCGAGTTTATAGCTATATAGGTGTTACAAAAGAAGTAAAGCCTCGAGATCTAACAAGGCATAAACATAAGGATGAAAGACTCATAATGTACTTGTAACTATATCAGGAGAACTTCTCTGATCATGGTGAGACTGGAGTGTATAAAATCTATTCTGGCATTGGCCACTAGTGGTACTATAAATGGTGCCCTACTAACACAAATATTTTCCCCTTTTACCATTACTCTACACTCCCACATCCTATGACCTGGCTTACCATATCTATAACACATATCGCTGCCTGCTCTACATGCACCTAAGTGATTTTTACCATATTCTTCGGAAAGCGAATAGGTACGACCATTGCTCACACTACCCTGGGTTTCGGTGCTTGGTGACCCATCCTGATTGTCATTCCTAAACTTTGGTACTGGCGTACTAGCTAGAGAAGATTTAGGGCTGAGAATTTCTGACAAAACTGGAAATGGTTACCACCCTATGACCTTGGCCTAACACCACTTATTCTGACTCTCTTATTCTTTCTATTTTTCTTCCTATGGTTCTTCCTCTTGCCTTTCTAAGTATGAACCCCAAGCCTAGATAAGAAAATAGCATTTAGGTTGTTCTGAGAACCTACTAAATTGGCTAAAGTGGTGAATACAGTTTAGAATTTTGCATGAGAGAGTGCTCGTCTAGAGGATCTGCCTGAACAGGCTGAGGTACTGACTGATTTTCAGTTCTCCTTTCATTAGTCTTTTTGGGAGACATGTTATGTAAATAATAAGTAAGAAGTAGATTAGACTGAGAGTTTAACTAGAGCTCATGCACACTCGCACGACTTGAATACTCAAAGAAGGGAAAATTTTTCTAAAGCATCTCATAGCCTCCTATCCATAAGTGTGGCGCACTACATACCCATGCACAAGACTCTACTAGATGCGGTTTTCAGATTTTCTAGGACACTGTTGAACCTTAGGCTTTGATGCCAAGTTTTTAATGACCAAAGACTATCCCCTAGTCATCACACGGTGTTTACGACCCTGAAGGACCACAAACTAACCCATGATTGATATCTTCTATGAACACTGAATAATAATAATGAAATAAAAAGTATATCCTGGATAGATGAGGACTCACTGCTAAATCTTTTACTATTGGATGAATCTAGCTAAGCGCGGTCAGGAACCTAAGCGTCCGAACCTATGATAAGAAATATCATAGAGCAAGAAATAGGTATGCGATCAGTACTTGGGAATGTACTGGTATACTAAATGAGGTAAGGCTGAATGCAAGGGTTTATATGCATGAACAATAACTGATTAAATGATATAGAGTAACTAAATATAAGAGTATGTGTATACTATAACTGAGCTTTTCTGAACCTAAGTATTGAGTTCTAATAACTGTATAACTGATATCTGAAGTTAGTGATAACTGATTTACTAGTGCTGATTGACTGTGTCTGACAATCCTGATCCTGTAGAACTGAACTGAATTCTAGACTAAAGAATAAAACTAAAATTGTGGGAAGTAATAATCTAACCAACATGCCCCAAATAAGATAAGCTAACTGAATTGGGGTTCAATCTATAACCCCAATTGAAAGGGTGTTAGTACCGTACCACGGGTACTAACATTAGCTGTGAGTTAATCCTAACTAGAAGGAAGACATTTTGTCAACCCTCAGTGATAGAAAAACTCATGAGATATGTGTCAACCCTTATCTAGCAGGAATTCATCTCAACCTCTGCTGGCTACGTAGCTCTGTAACTCAGGGATTGCTACTAAGGGTCAAACCCTACACTAATAGGAATGCCCCTATCCATGGGTTTGCTCGATGCTGAATCCTGAAAGATACAGAACTGATTATACTAAACTGGACTGGATTGATATAGAGTTTACTGAGTTTTCCTAAGTTCTGTGACTGACTGAGTTCTACTGAGTTTTGTAATGGAATGAGAGTACTACTTATTGTGACGTAACTGATACTATCATGTGACTGACACTGGCTCTAGGTAAACAGCTAAATTGTCGGGTATCAAATACCCCAAGGACTTGATAGTATGAAAAGTAAATCAAAGCATCACCTTGAATAACATAACAATGTTCACTTGGTCATAGTTCATTCATAAAGACATTTCATCAAACACTTGTAATGCATTAACTTGTACATGGATGGGGAATACATATTAGCATGCTATAATGGCATTATTTCATTTTCATAGACAATTTATCAAAAACATAAGAAGCATACTTGGTTCATTAAATCATAAACACTTAGGGTTAACATGGTTACAACAATCAACTTGCAAATTGAAGGGTTTATAATGAATATCATGTAATTCAACACATACTAGAATCAATTCTTGGAACTTGTAATCTAAATCATGGATTAAAACTTAAACAACATCATGAACATGAATTCAATCTAATTCAAAAATGAAAATCATAAATCTTGTATTTTGAAAAGGGATTCTTGGGCTTCATGGAAGGTCAGGATCCATGGATGAACATCTAACATACCTTAATTTGATGAGTTCTTAGAAAAATTCTTGGGATTGACCTTGATTCTTGAAAGCTTGGGTTTGTTTTCTTGAGAGATAAAAACCTTTTGATTTTGGGGAAAAGTAATAATGAAGGGTTTTAGTCATTTTTAGGGCTTAAATCCCACATCTGGGCAGAATAAAATCATGAAAAAGAATGTTTTAACCCTGGGCAAAACTTTAATTTTTTGTGAAATTTTCCCGATCTAGACTCCTGGCGCGACGCTCCACTATCGCACCAAGACACTGGAAAATGACAACTGGAAAATTGCATGGTGGCGCGATGCGGTAATATCACATTGCCACTTTGATTGAGACCTGGAAGTTCACCGCGATGCGGTGGTATCGCATTGGAACACTGGAAAAGGACAATTCTGAAATTGAGCCTTAGCGCGAAGTGCCAATATCGTGGATGCTCACTGATTTTTTACAATTGCCATTTTGGTTGGCTCCACGACGCGCTGATGGCTTAGGTGGTACATTGTCTTACTTAAATGGCCATAACTCTTCGCCCGGGTGTCGGATTTGGGCAAATTTTATATCGATGGAAAGCTTATTCAATTTCCCACACAAAATTTTGTATGTATAAAAGTGTTTTCATATTTAAAGAAAGTCTTTGACATTTTTGGGACAAATTTAAGATAGGTAAAAGTATGGGGTTTTACAACCATATTTCTGGCAAAGAGGATTTGTGCGACCACTATTTACACTGCCTTGGGACTTAGAGCCTAGCGCCCTATCCCGATTGTCATTTTTGAACTTTGGCACAGGAACACTAGTTGAAGATGGAGGTAGAGCTAAAGATTTCTGATAGAATTAGGGACGATTACCACCCTCTGACCTTGGCTGAGCAAAGTTGAAACTACTTGTCCTAGCCCTCTTGTTCTCTCTTTTTTTTCCTTAACCTTCTTCTTCTCAATCTGTTGAGCATTGACTATAAGCCTAGACAAGTTCATCTCCTTAATCAACATTGCAGTCCTACACTGCTTGACCATACTATCAGATACACCAGACACAAACTTGCTCATCCTAGACCTGTTATCAGCCACTACATGAGAAGCACACCTGGCTAGCTGAGTAAACCTAAGCGAATACTCATTCACACTCATATTTCCCTACTTCAAATAATGAACTCTAGAACCTTAGCTTCCCTCAACTCCAGAGGAAAGAATCTATCTAAAAAGGCTTTAGAAAACTCTTCCCATTCTATAGGCCCTGCATATGCACCTTTATCCCCCTTCCACTGCTTATACCAAGTATGAGCTACATCCTTCAACTAGTAAGAAGCCAATTTTCCACTATCACTAGAAGTCACACCCATAATGTTTGTTACCTTCTAAACTATGTCAAGGAACTCCTGTGGATCCTCATCAGACTTGGATCCTAAAAATAGAAGAGGATTTATTCAGGTGAAGTCCTAAATCCTAGCTGCGATGGTATTAGCCACTAGGTTGGATGGGCAGCAACTGGCCGATTGTTTTGAGCTGCTACAAAGTGATCCAGAGGAGTGAACACAACTCTAAACTCAGCATGCAAAATATACTCATTCAAGGCTGGGAGTCATGTTTTGTAAACGGCTTCCCATTTTTTCTTTCGTTATTCTTTCTGGGAGGCATGTTCTGCAAATAGAAGAAAGATTGAATTAGTAAGGGAGTTTAATTTGAGTTCACGCTCATTCACATGACATGAATACTGAAAAAAGGGAAACTTTTCCTAAAAATATCTTGTACCCTCTTGTCCATAAGTGTGGCATACTTTAAACCCATGCACAAGTCTGTACTCAATGCGGCTTTCAGATTCCCTAGGACATCGTAAAACCTTAGGCTCTGATACCAAGTTTGTAACACCCTAGAAATACACCCTGGATTCCACACGGTGCCTATGATCCTGAAAGACCACAAGTTAACCCATGAACTAGTACCTGCTGTGAACACTGAATAATAATAAAAAAATGCACATTTGCGGAATAACTAAATATGCCTTAATGTTTTAAATTTGAATGTAATACAAATGAAAACCCAAAAGTCTGAAACATATGTGAAATTATTAAAAATTTGACTGAAAAGACCGATAACTGACTAACTATCTAAAATGTCTGAAAGCCTCTAAAACTGTTTGAAAGGGAGTTGATGTGACAGGCCCCAACTAACTCAAACTGTCTAACTAAAATAAAATACTAAAATAAATTAAAATAACAACCATGTCCTCGATAGATGAGGACTCACCACAGTTGCTACTGCTAATGTGCTGGAATGCCTAAGTATGGTCGTGAACCTTCTATGATACTAAACATCATAGATCAAGAAACGAGTATGCGATCAGTACTTTGAATCTACTAGTATACTAGATGAGGTTAGGCCAATATGCATGGGTTCATGTGCATGAATAATAACTAACTGAATGAATAACATGAGGTAACTAAATATAAATGCATGAAAATTGTAAAATTTGAGAATGCATGACCAAGCATATAATATGATTCTAAAATAGTCAGTAAACTGAAATACTGACTACTGATAACTGAATAACTAGTAACTATATGCTATGGTCAAGTAAACATGAAATTGAACTCTATACTGAATACTGGTCTGAGACTATGTGAGCTGTCATCTAACCGATATGCCCCAATCTATGCTAATTGGGGTCCAACCTTTGACCCCAATTGGAAGGGTGTCAGTACTGTGCCACAGGTACTAACAATGGTTGTGTAGATCCACTAAACTAATATCCCGAAGGACAAGGGTGTCTAGCCTAAACTAACAGGTGACCCCTGAGAGAAAGTCAAGCCTAAACTTATAGGTGACTCCTTATATCCTACACTGGCTACGTAGTTCTAGAATATTGGGACTGCTACTAATGACTCTGCCTGACTGACAAAGAGGACATCATCCCTGTATTCGCTCGGTGCTAAATCCTACTTCTAACTAAACTAACTCAGAATACTGAACTGATCTAAGTTTAACTAATTATGATAACTGACTGAACAAATAATGCTTATAACATATCTGTAACCATTCTGAAGATAGTGAAACTAAGTAAACAACTAAGTTTTTAGGTATTCATAACCCCTAGAACTCAATAGCAATAACAATAGAACCATAATGCAACTTTGAGGACATCATAAGTAGTCCTTGTTCAAAACCCATCATCTAGGTATTTCATCAAACACATAGGGTTCATGAGTTAAAGCATGGGAATTGTTAAACTATGGCATAATAACATAATTTCAATACAAAAATCATAAGTTAAGGATTTAACATACAGATAACATCCTTCAAACGGATCAAAGGCTAATTCCAACAAATACACATGTAAACATGAAATATATATCAAAATTCATGGAATTTCATGGATAAAATTCATGAAAACATATAAAGGTTATGATTTTAACCTTTAAAGCGGGTTCTTGGACCCCATGGATGAAAAGGATCCATGAATGAACATCTAACATACCTTAACTGATGAATTTTTGTGAGTTCTTGTTTATTTTCTTGAAGCTTGAACTTGGATTTGAATAAGCCAGGGTTTTGTACTTGAGAGAGTTTGTGAAAAGATGAGTGATTTTCCCCTTTTGGACCATTATCTCATGTTATGTGTGAGGCAAAGTAAGGAGGAAAATGACTTAATTACCCCTACATACCCAGAATTAATTAGACTGAATGTGGCCAGTGACGTGGTAATTAATGCAACAACGTGTCTGTTGTACGCCACCAACACGATAAGTGGCGTGCTGTGGCCATATCGCATTGACTTGCTGGTTTAAACATCCAAACAAGCCTCAAGCCTCATCCAAAAAATCCAAAACTTTCCCAAGACATGCTATCAACCAGCCTGATTATGAATCAACTTAAAAATTGATGTTCTATGGCTGGGAAGGTCAAAATTAAAATCATGAAAGTTTAAGAGGCTTTGGAAATGACTAAGTCTTAATACTTAGTGAAATTTTCTAAGTTTTGGACCCTTTTAGCATAAAATATTGAGATGAAACGAGCTAGGATCTTGCAGGTCTTATAGTTGGCCTTTCCCGGATGATAAAGCACAATCTTATCATAATATTTCAACAACTCCAACCACTTTCTCTGACGAAGATTCAACTCCCTTTGAGAAAATACATATTGAAGACTCTTATGGTCAGTGAAAATGTCAATGTGCATACCATAAAGGTTGGGCCTACAAATTTTCATGGAAAAAACCATGATATCTAACTCCAAGTTGTGAGTTGGGTAATTTCTTTTGTTATCCTTAAGTTGCCTAGAGGCATATTCTATCACTCTCCTGTTCTGCATCAACACACAACCTAACCCAACTCTAGATACATCACAATATACAACAAATCCATTTAACCCTTTTGGCAGCGCTAACACTGGTGCCAACGTTAATCTATCTTTCAACTCTTGGAAACTCTTCTCACACTTATCCGACCATATGAACTTCACTTTCTTTTGGGTTAGTTTAGTCAATGGTGTAACTATAGAGGAGAACCCTTCAACAAATCTTCTATAATATCCAGCCAACCCAAAAAGTTCCTAATATCGGGTGGAGTGATAGGTCTAGGCCAGTGCTTCACTGCATTGGTCTTCTGAGGATATATATAAATAATGGACCCAAAAATAACTTGTCCAAATAAGGTAACAGATTCTAACTAAAGCTCATACTTACCTAACTTCTCATACAATTAACGGTCCTCAAGGGTCTACAGCACTATTCTCAAATGGTCTGCACATTCTTCCTCACTCCTAGAATACACCAATAAGTCATCTATAAATACAATGAAAAACATGTCTAAGTACTATTTTAAGACCCTGTTCATCAAATCCATAAAGGTTGCAAGAGCATCTACTAGTCCAAACGACATAACCACAAACTTAAAATAGCCATACCTCATTCAGAAAGTTATTTTCAGAATGTCCTTCTCCCTAAGTTTCAACTGATGGTATCCTGACCTAAGGTCAATCTTGGAGAACCACCGGGCTCCTTAAAACTGATCAAACAAATCAACAATTCTTGGAATGGGATACCTGTTCTTGATAGTAACTTGTTTAGCTGTCTATAGTCTATACATATTCTAAGAGTGCCATCTTTCTTGCATACAAAAAGGACTGAAGCACCCCACAGAGAAATACTAGGTCTGATGAATCCTTTTTATAAGAGGTCCTTAAGCAGCTTTTTTATCTCTTTAAGTTCATCAAGAGCCATACGATATGAACGGATAGAAATGGGTTGAGTATCCAGAAGAAGATCAATACCAAATTCTATTTCTCTATCTGGAGAAACCCGACAAATCTTTAGGAAAAACCTCTGGGAACCCTTTTACTACCCATACTGACTGAACTGTCGGGACTTCAGACTTAGTATCTTTGAATTGAACTAAATGGTAGATACACCCTTTTGATATTAACTTTTTGACCTTAAGATAAGAGATAAAATGGCCTTTGGCAGACATAGAACTACCCTTCTACTCATAAAATGCCTTATTAGGAAACTAAAACTTTACCACATGGGTGCTACAATCAATTGATGCATAGCATGAATGGAGCCAATCCATGACCATAATAATATTGAAATCTACCATCTCTAACTCTATTAGGTCTGCTAGTATGATCTTATGAAGGACGATAATTGGATATTCCCTATAGACCCATCTAGCAGCAACTGACTGACCCATTAGGTTAGAAATTGAGAAAGGCTGGGAGAGAATTTTAGGACCTACCCCAAAATTCACAACAACCAATGGAGTTACATAAAAGAAATTTGATCCCGAGTCTAGCAACACATATACATTAAGGTGAAAGACACGAAGCATACCAGTGACAACATCTGGTGAAATATTCTACTCCTAATGGGATGTTAAAGCATAGAACCAATTTTGAGGCTGACCACCACTGATACTGAGTAATGCTCCCTATATAGGAACTAGGCAACTTGGTTGAACTAGTGCATTAGTAACCTGAGTCTGAGGATGAACATCCGTACTTATTTGGTTAGCATATGGACACTCCTTGATTCTGTGACCCAACTTTCCACAACCATAGCAACCCTTTTTGCCCATCAAACACTCACCAGGATGGGTCCTATCATATTTTGCACATATCGGGTAACTAGGCCTCTTGACTACACTATTTAGAGACCTGAAGTTTGAAGTCCTACCCGACTTATCTTTCCTAGTTCTGGGTGAAGGGGAACTGGCTGAAGATAGTGCATACACTAATGAATGACCCCAAAACTGCAAATGACTTCCCCCTCTAGACTATTACTGACTATACTCAAACTATCCAATTCTAGCCCTCTTGTTTCTCTTCTCTCTTTCCTTCAACTTTTTTGCCTCAATCTGTTGAGCATGAGCCATCAACCGAGAAATATCCATATCCCAAATTAGCATGGCAGTCCTATACTTTTTGACTACCAAATCATACACTCCTGTAACAAACTTACTAATATGAGCTCTAGAGCCAGATAGCAACTCGGGGGCATACTTAGACAACTGAGTGAACTTAAGGTAGTACTTCCTCACCATTATATAGCCCTTCCTCAAGTTCATGAACTTCTTCACCTTAGCCTCCCTTATCTCATATAGAAATAACCTATCTAGAAAAGCACTCTAAAATACCTGCCAACTCATAGGAGCTGCATTCTTACCCCACCTTCCTTCCATATAACATCCCAATCATAAGTAATATCCTTCAGCCTATAAGAGGCCAAATCTACTCTCTCCTTTTTATTGAAATGCATAATTTGAGTAATCTTTATCAACTCATCAATAAAGAGTTGAGAATACTCATCCACTTTGACCCATGGAACTCAGGTGGATTCATCCTTATAAAGTCCCAAATCCGAGCTGTAGCTAAATTACCATTTTGATGAAGCAAGACTGCTACTTATTGGTTTCCTTAAATATTGGTATTCAGAGCTTGGGATAACACTCAAAACGCAGCCTAAAATTCAGTATAAGACACATTCTCATTCATAGGGTCGGCATGCAGTGATGGTTGATTATTATTTCTGTGTGCATCGACTTGGCGAGGAGGCATATCCTATTATATAAAATCATGAGTTAAGGAAGATAGAGACAACTATAAGCATGATAGACCAGAAGGAAATGATGATTCCTAACTCATTTCGTAGCCTCCTGCTTATAAATATGGCGTGCTTCACATCCATTATTTAGACTCTATGTAACGGGACTTGTCCGACTCCCTAGGACTCTTTAAACCTTAGGCTCTAATACCTAGTTTGTAATGCCCCAAAAGTACCCCATGGACCTCACATGATGCTTAAGGCTATGAATAGTCCTAATCTAAACCATGATATCTATTTATCTTGAAACATACGTGAGAAGTGAACTCACATATATAGGAACTTGAAGGTAAAAGATCTCATATCATAATAACTCTTTAACTTGGAAATTTTTAAACAAATTCTTGAAATTGGAAACATAATCAGTCTGACAAGCCTCTACTAATATCTAGAGAGCAATTGGGATAGACCCTAGCTGACCCAAACATAAATGGAAATCAATTAACTAAAACACTTTCATCAACGAGCAGATGTCTGATAAACTGGGTCCTCGAAATATGATGACTCACCAAAAGTTGAGTTGTAGGTGATGATGCCTGCAATCAATCGTGCTACTGGAAACGAGCACCCGAATGTACATTATAAGACATTGTAGAATATAGAAATATATGTGGGTTAGTATCTCTGGAATGTACTGAGTAGGTGGGGGTGAATGCATAAGTAAAACAATAACTAAATATATAAGTAAACTTTCAATGATGCATACTAAGCATAAATAACTCACCTTGAATCTGAATAAAACAAAAGACAGCAAGATCATAAGCACAAATGATGAAGCATAAGGATAAACTTTGTGAGCCACGACACTTAGTTTCGAAAAGCTTTACTTTTCATTCTTTCTTATAAGGGATACTTCTGACATACATAAACCATGTGAGCTACCATAGAGTCCAACGCCTTACCCATATTGGGGAGAGTTGTTCTATCCTTGCCAGTAGAATAGAACCTTAACTTAACTTATCACTGAACTTCATCCATATTGGGAAAAAGCTTAACCTATGGTGGGTTAAGTTTCTATGAATTTGGGATACGTTCATCTGCATTCCATTCTCGATGCCAAATACTACCCCTAGAATACTTATATGCTCATACTTTAAAAAATCCACCTTAAAATAGCTTAAGAGTTTATACAATGAAACCAATTATGCTTCTTTTTTCTTTAAATCATAATTAGGATGAACAATTGTGGATTTCATATTTTTTCTATAGATCAAAAGATTAATCTTTCTTGAATCATGCTATAATGTATATGAATGAAGTTTAAAAAGATTAAACTTCTTTGTAAATTTAATGCTTATACTTGGGACTTGGAATTCATGCTTTATTTTATAGGATTTCATAATACAACATTATGCTCAATAATCATCTTGACATCTTTCAACAATATCCAATCAAGATAATGAAAATTCAAATCATAATACAAATCTTCAAGTCAAAATATAATGAAATTCAAATCATAATTCAAATCTAAGTGAACACATACTTCAGGCTCTTATGATCAGAATAAATATCAATATGAACCCCATACAAATAATACCATAAGATATTTAATGCATAAACCACATCTAACAACTCTAATTCATGAGTTGGATAATTCTTCTTATGAACTTTCAACTATCTAGAAGCATAAGCAACCACCTTACCATGTTGCATTAATACACAACCAAGTCCTACATGGGAATCATCACAATAGACCATAAGACCTTTGATACCCTCTGGAAAGGTCAAGACCAAAGCTGAAGTGAACTTATCCTTTAACTTCTCAAAACTTCCCTCATAAGAATCTGACCACAAGAACTTCACATTTTCTTAATCAACTTAGTCAGTATGGTAGCAATAGAAGAGAATCTCTCTACAAACCTCTTATAATAATCGACTAAACCCAAAAAGCTCTGAACATCGATTGAAGTCATGGGTCTAGGCCACTTCTTAACCACCACGACCTTTTATTAATCCACCATGATACCCTCACTAAAAATAACATGACCTAGATAAGTTACATAATTCAACCAGAACTTGCACTTTGAGAATGAAACATACTAGTTTCTGGACCATAGAAAATTTTCAGGAATTCTGATCTCTAGACCCAATACGACATATGGATATGAGCCGTATATTGGGGTACACATGGTATGGTCAAGTCGTATATTGACCAGTGTTGGTTGGTGGGGTAGATTTTGGTTACTGGAATGGATACGACTTAGAGGTAGGAGTTGCATTGGTGGTTATAGATTATTTAGTTCCTTAACTTAATCTTAGACTTGGTTACTAAGGTTGGATCTGAGTACGAGTGGATCACCGTGAGCTGTAAGCCAGGATACAAATTGTACTAGGGACTCGTATGGTAGGCAGTGATCAATATTCCAGGTATTTTATTCTGCCAAGAATACGAGTCATGGGTACGGATCATATGTTATGGTTACGACTTGGTTGGATGAGTCATATACTGTACAATGTTTGGTTTGAGGTTGGAGGTATAGGATACGAGTGGTGGATACCGATCGTATCAGAGGGTACGACTTGTGTGGGTTAGTTGTATCCCTATGATAAGATTATGGTTCAACTTAAGTGAGGTATTCTGGATATTTCTCCACTTATCCTAATAGGTTCCCACAACTTCTAACCTACTTAGGAGGTTATTTACCCTATTATTCTATTCATTAACACTTAGAAACAGTTCCTAAACACTCTATAATTCTTTTAAGAACTTTTGGGTAAGAGGAGATAGGGTTTCAACTAAGGGATTAATTTGGGCTTGTCTTGGTGATTTCCTTTCGTCATCATCTTAGTTTAAGGCATGTTCTCTTCCCTCATTGTTAATTTTACTTAAATGCATGGTTTATATGAATGTTTCATAGTTTTACTATTACATGATTTTGGCTTTCAAATATGATTTGGGGTTTTTTATGTTAAATTGTTGGTTATGGTCTATATGAATGTTTCATAGTTTTACTATTACTTGATTTTGGATTTCAAATATGATTTGTGGGGTTTTGATGTTAAATGGTTGGTTAAGGTTTTCCATGCTTTTAATTATGCTTTTATATGCATTAATGGTGGTTTTAAATAATTGGATTGAATGGGAATGGTTTATTAGTAATTAGAATTGGTTTTGGTCATAGTAAGCCTCCAATGTGTTTGACAAAATACTTATAAAGATATATTATTTTCATTGACTTTTTTAAATAGAACTCTTGCATGTTTTAAACTTGAAAAGGGAATTATGCATGGTTTAATTAGTTTGGAAAGGCTAAAGGCTAATTGGTTATGCTTGTGGGAAACATGAAAGTCTCCCAAGTGGTTTAATATAGTAAATGTAAGGGCACTTGAAAGTCCCCTTAAACCTATAAATGGTTGGCTATGGATGATATTTGCAAGTAAGGGTTGGTATGACGATACCAATATAAATGGCCTTGGTTAATAAATGGCTAATGGTTTGGTTATTTAGAAATTAGATTTAATTGGGTAATAATGGCCGGATATATCACAAAGTTGTAGAGGTGGAGGTCCCAAAAGGGGGACTAAAACTGGAAACTCATATTTATCGATATGAGGTTGGTCTTGGTGATCGTGTGCATAATGTCATACTTTATTTTGGAGATATACTAGTCATCCCATGGGATACTTCCCTAGTCATGCGACTACACATACTAGGGCCCTTTCAGCAAGGGGAGCCGAACCCATATAACCCGTGGGTAGTTTAGGATGGCAAAGCTACACAGCCCAGCTAAAGGTTTTAAGGGGATGCTAAACCCGGTACCTTTTCCCAGAATGGTTATATATATATGTATATATATATGTATGTATATGTATATATATATATATATGTATATGTATATGTATATGTATATGTATATGTATATGTATATGTATATGTATATGTATATGTATATATATATGTAGATGTATATATATATATACATATAAATATATATATATATATGTTTGGTTGTGTGCATATGGATGGTTTTACTTGGTCTTATAAATGGCATTATTTTATCCTTGTCCTGAGATCATACTAGCGATCACTCGCTAACCCCGTCTACTGGTGGTTGTATACCCACGCTATGCAGGAATCGATCATCTACTCCTCCTACATAGTGATTGCCTCAAGATCAGTATTTAGACTGAAGTGGTGAGCTTCCATCCTTTTGGAAGGCATTATTTTATGTTATGGATATTTCTAGACATTTTAATTTTATTTTGGATATTGGTTTTGGCTATGGTTGGGGGCATGTCTCGACCAGATTTCATTACTCTTTTGGTTAAAGGATTTATGGTATTTCTATTGGTTGGAATGGGCGGGATTAGTATAGGCATCATCCTTGGCATTGGAATAAGCTGGGAAGCTGGCATCATCGGACATAATTCTCACTATTCTATTAGATTATATTTTGGGATTAATTATATTATATTTTGGTACGTCTTGGGTTATGGCTTGATTTATGTCCCTTGTTTGGTATGGTTTGTCATGGTTAGATTTATGGTTATGGGATGGTTGGACTCGATTGGATTATTCATGGTTGTCATCTATTCCTAGAGTCTTTATGTGAGTTGCTACACTACTTTGTTACATGCTCAAAATTCAGCCAACTTAGGGCAGGCGACTGGAGATTAGGTTAGGTAACAGGGGTGGTATCCAGTCTGAGATAGACTTGGGACGCCCATTACAACAAGGCCCCAGGGTGGGTCATTTAAAGTTGGTATTAGAGCCTAGGTTCATGGAAAATTAGGAGTCCACAAAGCCATGTTGAGTAGAGTCTTTTTTTAGGGTGTGTAGCGCGCCACACTCATAAGGGAGAGGCCACAAGGAATTTAGGAATATTTCACTCTCTTGGTATTCAATTTTCAAGCTTGGAGTATCAGTCCCAGAATCTTCACTAATCTTTGTTTGTGCGTTTTTTAAATCATGCCTCATAGATCTAGAATACAAGGAAATTCTTCTATCTCATCTGGGGGTAATGCTGAAGGGGTGCATCCTATTTCTGAGGTTCATCTTTGATCTCATGATTTTATCCCTGATAATTCTGGAGTTCCACCAATTACTACTAGTCCTCCTCAAGGCGTGGTGACTAATGTAGAATTTCATCAGTCTATTATGCTATTGTAAAACTAGTTATTGCTCAGGCTGAGCGGGATATGTCTGGTGGTTTGTCTGCTGAGGCTACAAGGGTTGGCTAATTTATTAAGATGGGTCCTCTCACTTTTTTGAGGTGAAGGTGGAGGAGGATCCACAGGGCTTCTTGGATGATATGGAGAAAATATTTTGAGTGATACAGGATACCAATATGAAGGGGGTAAACTTTGTAGCTTATTAGCTCAAAGAGGTTGCATATCAGTGGTATGAAGAGTATCATTGATGTGTGAGCCCATGCTAACACATTTGAAGCTTTTCACTCAAAATAATTGCAAAGTCTTGAGCAACTTTAGTCATTTTTTATTAGTTTACTTTAGTTTTGCAGTAAAAGTAGAGAAGAAGGACAACCACAAATAAAGGAAGCAAAAAGTATGAAATCGGAAGC
Organism: Capsicum annuum; assembly: GCF_002878395.1. Taxonomy (NCBI): domain Eukaryota; kingdom Viridiplantae; phylum Streptophyta; class Magnoliopsida; order Solanales; family Solanaceae; genus Capsicum; species Capsicum annuum. The sequence goes on along the minus strand of NC_061117.1, from coordinate 181,262,801 downwards.
AAATAAAGAGCTAAGTGTGGCTGACGACATCCATGACACGTCGTCAGCCTAGTGATAGGCTGTCAAGAATGCCATAAAACTTAAACAGAAAAGGGTTGTTGCAAAAAGTTTTGTGTCGACCTTTATGACACGCCGTCAAGATCCTGATAGGCCATCATTGACATCATCAACCTTAGGCAACAAAAGCTGAATTTGCAGAGAAGCTGACGACGTCCGTGACAGTCGTCAAAATCATGATAGGCCATCACAACCACCGTCATCTATTCTAAAGAACATCTGAAACTTTAATTTTATTTCCTTATTTAGTGTTAACTATTTAAATTCATGTTTTAGGGTTTTTCTATTATCCATCAATTAATTGACATATCCTACAACATATGACTTTTTCTTCTCTCTCTCTCGAGAAGACAAATATTTTGGTGGTTTGCCTTGTGATTCAATTAAAAGAACACTTTTGATTTTCTTCATTTTTGTAAGTTAATCCTTTCAATTATGAATTCAACTTGTGTGCTTATTTCCTGAATCATGAGTAGCTAAACACTCTTAACCTGGGTTATAGAATCTAGGGTTAGGTCATGATAAGGTGTTGATTAATTACTTAAGGTTTAATAGGTGTTAGGATTTCTTGGTAATTCTGACATTCTAACTTATGTCTGTTGGTTGCAAATAATAGGCGTACCTACTTTGGTTTGCTTGAGAAAGAAATCATAAATAGTAGGAAGTGAATTATCGATAGGGACTCAGAAAGGCTTCGTTTAATAATCAGCGTTGTAACAAGGATGACTAAGCTGTGGTAAAATCTAGGTAGTAAGTTGTGATTTCCTAAGTCTGAGAGGATTAGGAAATTAGACGCTTGAATAGGTCGAGAGACATTCGAGCATACTATCGATAGAGATGGCTTGTCATCCTAACCACCGTGAGAACCTTGATTTATTTGTAGCATTTGTCATATACCATAAACCCTAGTGAACATAATCCCGGTTATTTCATAAAATATTAATTACAAACATTAATCTCAAAGTGACTAACAATTGTCTGAGAAATTTAAACCCCTATTTCAGGAAACAATAAACTACCAGTGAATTATTTCGTAAACAACTTGAGTTCACACCCTATTCCCTGTGGGATTCCACCCCAACCTAGTTGGGTTTTATATTGACAATGATTGCTTACACCCATTTAAGAGTGCAGTTTGAGCATTATCAAAAATGGCACCGTTGTCGGGGAATACGGTTGTAAATTGAAAGTTTGTGTACGCTAATTTATTGTTTGTTAAGTTTTCTAGATTTACGTTTATTTGTTGTTTTTGTCTATTATAGGTACTGTGTTGTTTATGCCAAAAACAAAAAGTTTTGGAGAACCGTTATTGTTAATCAATCCAGAACCTTAACTAATAGGGAAAATAGCTGAACAACAAGAGGCGGACAGACTAGCCGCTTTGGCCAGGGCTTAGGTGAACGTACATAATTTGGGTCAACAAGCACGTCACCAGAACCTTGATGATAAAGACTTGGATGATGAGGAATTTTTAAATCCTCAAAACCCAAGACGAGCTAAGCAACTTGTTGTACCAATGCAGCAAAATGTCAATAGAAACCGTCCAATCTGAGGAAGGTATGGCTAATATCCCATTCAATATGAGGCTGATGAAGATAATGAAGGAATGGATGGAGGTGGTGCAACCGGTGCTATCATTCCTCCACCATTGGCACCAGGTGCAAAATTCAGCATAACAAGCACCATGATCCAACTCTTGAATCTGAAGGGGTTGTTTGGAGGCTTACTGGGTGACGACCAGAAATGCATTTGGTGAACTTCATCACTATTTGAAAATCTTTTGATAATCCGGGAGTGAGCCAGAATGCAATTCAATTGAGATTGTTCCCTGTGTCTCTATCTGGAGAGGCAACAATGTGGTTAAATAAGCTAGAGCCTGATTCTATAACCAACTGGAGACAGTTGAAAGAGGTGTTCCTAAAATGGTTCTTTCTACCCTCCAGAAGGGTACAGTTGAGGGACGAAATCAGTAATTTTAGATAACTCCCAACTGAAGCATTGTATGAAACCTGGGAGAGATTTAAGAAGAAGCTTTCACAATATCCAAACCACAACATGACGTACTTGTACTTGAAGGAGACTTTGTATAGAGCTTTCAACTCTTTGACAAAGACAATTGTAGACGTTGATCTCTCTTTCCTTGATGCTTCTGACATGCTGAATAGAATAACCAAGCAGATTTGGTCTTGGCACACTAGAGATTTTGTAGTGGATAGCCCAACTGTTGTTGGTGGTGTAACTACAGAGTAGCGCAGAAGGGATGAGGAGCGAGACCAGGACATGGACCACCTAAAGACACAGATGGACTTACTGACCAAGCACTTGCTATCAGGCAAGATGGAAATGGTTAAGGCTGTGGAATCTCAGGGTACTATTGCTATAGGTGCCGATGCAGAGGCAAACTATGTAAGTAATCAGGGGGTTTCTGAGGCAATAGCCAAGGGAACCAAGGTCGTAACTTCTATAACAAGCCTGATTATAAAGATAGAAAGCAGGGACACTAGAGAAATAATAATGATAAGAGTGGTTTGTATGTTCCTCCTGGAAGTAGGGATGCTGCAACAACTAGCTCTAGCAAGATGTCTATGGAGAACATGATGGAAAAGTTGTTGAAGGGAGTTGAAGTTACCAACTCGGGAGTAACTACTATGAAGAGTAAATTCTCTACCCTTAGTCAGTTGGTTAGCTCACACTCTACTTCTATTAAGTAGTTGGAGCAGCAGATGAACCAACTTTCTGCTACACTGAACTAGAGAAAAACTAGTACTTTACCTAGTGATATGATTCAAAACCCATGAAATAGTGGTTCGTTTATGGCGATTACCACTTGGAGTGGTAAGTTGTTATGTAACCCCTCTGTGGGTAAATCTGTGAAAAATAAGGTAAGTATTGATAAACCCAAAGAAAGTAGTCCAGTGGAGTCTGAGAAGCTAGATGGTTTTATTGATATTTTAGAGAAAGAATACGAGAAGGAAGAGGAAGTGGTGTTAAAGACTATCCCTAGACTGCCACCTCCTTTTTCTCAACGATTAAAGAAAAAGGTCAATGAGGCAAAATTTGGCAATTTCATGGCTATGCTCAAGCAATTGACAATTAATGTACCTTTGGTTGAGGCACTAGAGCAAATGTCAGGCTATGACAAGCTCATAAAACACCTTGTCACAAAGAAGAGGAAGGTCAGCAGAGAGCAGGTGGACAATCTCTACCATTGTAGTGCGGTTTCCACATAATTTTTAGTGTAAAAGAAGGCCGACCCAGGTCCATTCACTATTCCGTATAAGGTTAGGTCTCTGGATGTTGCAAAGGCATTATGTGATTTGGGTGTCAGCATGAATCTGATACCACTTGTTGTATGTAAGAAGCTGGGTTTGGAAGATCCAACACCTACTAACATGCGATTGGTGATGGCAGATAGGTCAATAAAGCGGCCTGTTGGAATTTTGCATAATGTGTTGGTGAAAGTAGCAGACTTTATTATTCCTGCTGATTTTGTGGTACTGGATTGTGATGTGGACTTTGAGGTACCCATTATCTTAGGAAGGCTACTCTTGGAAATAGTAAGAGTAATAGTTGATATGGAGGTGAATGAGCTCAAGTTTAGGCTCGGTAAAAAGGAGGTAAAATTCAAAATACATCAACCCATGTCACAACAAAATGATATAAATGTCTTCTCAATCATTGATGTCTTCTATAAGGATGAAAAAGGGGTATCAACAGATTGTCTTGGCGAATTGTGAGTAGTCAAGAGAACCTTGCCGTACGGCGACAGTAAATCAGGCGCTACTGGGAGGCAACCTAGAATTTTTATGTTTGAGCAAGTTTTTTTATTTTTGAAATTACGATTTAGTATAGAGAATGTGAAAAAATGAAAAGGTTCAGCTAAAAGGTCATGACGACATCCGTGACAAGCCGTCATAACTATGACAAGCTATCACGAATGCCGTCAGCTAGATCAGACTTGAGAAATTCGCTGCTACTATTGACGATGATCTTGACAGGCTATCACAACCATGACAAGCCATCACAAATCGTCGTAAGCACAAAGCCTAAAATCTGAAAACTGAGCCTAATTTTAATCAGATCTGACCTGGCCCAAATCGCGAGCCTTTTTAAATTTCCACCGCTTTTAACTTCTTTTTATTTAGTTATTTTTTTATTTTAGTTAAAATAGTTTCCATTCTTGGCAAAACACTCTAAGCAAAACAAGTTTAATTTGTGTGTGGTTTGCATTTAAGAATCAAGAACAGCTTCTTCCTTCACACTTTTTCTTATGCGTGGCACTAGATTAAAAGCTCCATCAGGTATACTCTACTTTAACACTTCTTTGCTTGTGATGTATGATGAATGAAAGCTAACTCAAGTCCCCAATGTGATTGAACCAATTTGAAACTTGAAAATGGCTAAAATCACACCTAAGGTTTGCTGTACAAGCCCAAGGATTAAAAAGATAGCTCACGATTCAAATTCAAGTAAATCTTGAGTAAGAATGGGGACCAAATATTTAGTTAAATTCAAAAGTGGGTGATTATAAGTGTGATGAAATCAATGATAGGCTATCACCATTGTGACAGCTTATCAGGAATGTCGTCAAAAATTGATAAAACTGAAGTTGGTTCTGGATAGAGCTGACGACAATCGTGATGGGCTATCACAATTGTGATGGCCTATCATGAAGGTCGCCAGAAAGTGTAAAAAAATTTTGGGTTCTGTTTGAGGTTGATGACAACCGTGATAAGCTATCACAGTCGTGATAGCTTATCACGAATTGTCGTCACACCTGGGGCCTTAAACATAAATGAGCTTAAATTATTAATGTAGTTGTGTTTGTGATCTTTAGGGTTGACTAACGTTCTTCTAATGTCTCTAGGTACTCTAAAATGTCACCAAAAATAAAGAGTCCCAATGAACCAAAGAAAACGGCCAAATATGATGTACATCATAAGCTCCTCAATGAGGAATCTGACTATGAGGAAGAGGAAGCTTTGCTCAGAAAGCTAAAGAAGAAGCAGAGTCCAAAGAAAAATCTAACACTTTTACCAATTGAGGTGGAGAACAGTGATGATATTAAGTTGGCCACAGTTTCTGAGCAGGAAGGGCCTGAAAAAGGCAAGTCTAAACAGCATGAGTCTGAACATGCTAAAGATGATAAAGAGGATCAAAACAAATCTAAAGAATCTGAGTCTGAAGGAACAGCTTTCGGTTCCCCATCTACTGAGCAACAAGATGATGAAGAGTCTCCACCTCGAAGAACTCTTATCACATGTAAGAACCCAAAAGTGAGAAACAATGCTAGATGATAAATCCCTAAAGCTGAAGACATCTATATTGCTGGGCTGCAAAGAACTGATAGAAGAAATGCGAATTGGCCAATCCAAGAAGAAAAGATGATCATCACAAAAGGGTTGACCAGATACCCTAAAGTGGAGAAGAAATTCAAAGAATACAACTTAAGATGGACTACAGAAAGGGGAGGTTTAATTTGCCCCATACTAGTTTGGGAGTTCTATGCAAATTACCAAGACCAGTTGGAGAATATGTGCAAACCAGGTGAAAAAGTAGCAGATCAGCCTCTTTTAGTGAAATTTCGAGTAAGGGGTGTAAGCGTTGATGTTTTGATTAGAGCCATCAACAGATTCTTGCATGGCCCCGACTTCATGCCTCAGGCCACCACACCATCATTTTATGCTTAAATAAAGAATAAGGAAAAATAACATCCTTGGTTGGCCAACATCATCGCTGACAGAGAATCAACTTAGGTGATAAAACTAAATGAGAGAATCTCTAAGTCTCATTGACTCAGGAGGCAAAATTTTAGTGGGGCATAGTGCGAGTTTGGATAATACCTACTGAGGGAGACAATATTCTGGGCGATGACCGGGCTATTTTGGTAGCAAGTTTGGTGCATCAGCTTCCCTTGAACTTTAGGGAAATCATTGCGGATGAGATGAAGATCAAGATATCGAGGGTCGACACTGCTTATCCTTTTCTGTGTCTTATTATAGAGCTGTGTAGAGCTGCTGAGGTGCCAAAGATTTTGGGAGTTGACGAAGACGTTCATGCCCGGAAGACCCACAACCCCATTTGGTTTGATGAGATTTAGCCGAGACTTAGACTTAACAGAGGTAGCAGCAAAACCACTGGTTATAAATATTGGAGTAGCTCCTCAGGTCGATGTATAGGATTCTTTAGCACAGGCATCTTCAGTGCCTGATACTGAAGTCAATCCCGCAGTTCCTCCAGCAGCAACAGGTTTGGCATTTCAGCTTATTGATATCAGGAAGGTGGCTAAGTAAGTAAAGTGGTGCGAGGCCCAGCTACATTCCTTCGCTAAACAGTTTGTTGCTGCTGTGGACAAAAGAATCAAGGCTATACTAGAGCCTTTTATGATATTTCCTGCGTGAGTTGCATATTTGGAGAACTGATTCGATGCTCGGGCAAAAATTATGATAGGTGCTGATCTTGCTACATTCAGGGATGCATTGGATAAGGTTAAGGATGAGGTTGAGGTGCTGCAGCAACACCAAATTATGATGCCAACAGGTCCAGCTGTGGAAGAATTAAAGGAAGAATTTCTTATACTTGATCTCACTACAGAGTCTCGAAAGAAAAAGAAGAAAAAAGGGGAAAAGAAAGGCAAGAATAAAAGAGAAGAGCCAGATAGTGAAGAAGAAAGGAAAGCAAAGAAGAAGGCAAAGAAGAAGGCAGAAAAGAAAGAGTTGAAAAAGGAAAGATTGTAGTCTATGGCTGATAATGAGAAATGGAAAGCAGCCATTCGAGCTAGGGCTGCAGGTGCTTCATCTAGCCAGGTTCCGACCTCTACCAGGCCAGATGCTTCTAATGGAGAGATGACAGTAGATGATACAGTAGTAGGGTCGAAGACCTAGGATCCACATACTTAACTGTCTTCAGGTATACCCTAACCCTTAGTGCATTTTACTTTTGATTATTAAGTTAAGGGTATAGGGTAAATTGTTGTTTTAACATAATCTGTAGATAATTAGGAGTAGTACAAGTACTTGAGGGAGTTGGCTTATTTTGTGATTTATGAGTACTTCTCCAGTGGTCTGATCTATTGTGTACTGTGTGAATTGCATCCATTGTGACCACTATGTATCTTTTTGTGGCATTAGTATGGCAAATGAATGACCTGTGTTAAACAAATGCATGAACCAGATAAGTAGTGATATGTAAGATACTTATGTGCCATGTGTGTGTAAGGTCTTGCTTAGTTTCTATTGTGGTTTGAATCTAGAACTTGCCCGGTTAGTGGTGCCATGGTTATCGAATAGGTGTTAGGAAAGGATCATAGGCTGTTTTAGCATGTTAGCCCACATTAGCCTAAATGACCTTCCTAATATGAATAATATCCTTTGCTCTCCTTTTGAGCCTAAATAGCTTTTTTTTTTCTTTTGCACCTTTCACCTTCCCATTTACATCACAATGAACCTGTCTTGGCCCTGGTACTCCTTGGACACCGTGCACCTTAACTTAGGTAAATAACCTAAGTTGAGGGTGGCTATTATAGGGGTGCGTGATGCGATCTGTGTATGAAGAGAGGTAGAATGAGAAGGATGAATAAAGAGTTGGGTGCGGTGAAAAAGAAATAAGAAAAGAGAAAACTGTGTGAAAATGATAAAAAGATAATCAGTTAATTGAAAAGACTGCATCCATCTTGAGCACGAATGATCAATAAAAGAGGGAAGAAAAGAAAGTTAAGAGTTGAAACCCCTAGGGTTTAATATAGTGTCAAGGAGGCTTAGTCACTTTAAAATATCAATGAATATCATACCATCCCCTATCCTATGTTACAAGCTTAAGAAAAGCCCTATAGTGATCCTAACTTACATGTTTGAAGACTTGGGTACTGACTATAAGGGAAAGCCTATGGCATTTGATGCGTAATGTTGGAACTTCGTTCTGAGAGTGAGTCTTGTGTTTATCCCTGTGTGTATAAATTCTGATATGAGTGAAAAAGAGATTTCTTTATTATGAGGGCACACTAGGTATGTTGCTAATCATTGTCTTGTTCAGATAGTGTGATTTGGGTATGTATTGGGTTGTTATTGCTGAAATTTTTGCCATATCTTGATCCTTGTGAGTTGCATGGGTGTTTTCAATAATAGACATAGTTGCTCTTAATTTGACTGACCTTGGAGATGGTGCATGTATTCTTAACTGATATGAGTAGTTAGTTGAGGAAAAGCAATTGTTTAAGTTGAGGGTGTTGATGTGTGAGCCCATACTAACACATTTGAAGCTTTTAACTCTAAATAATTGCAAAGTCTTGAGCAACTTTAGTCATTTTTTATTAGTTTACTTTGGTTTTGTAGTAAAAGTAGAGAAGAATGAGAACCACAAATAAAGGAAGCAAAAAGTATGAAAACAGAAGCAAATGAAGAGATAAGTGTGGCTGACGACATCCATGACACGTCATCAGCCTGGTGATAGGTTGTCAACGTTGCCATCAAACTTAAATAGAAGATGGGAGTTATAGGAAGTTTTGTGATAACCTTCATGACACGTCGTCAAGATCCTGATAGGCCATCACTATCGTTGTCAACCTTACGCAGCAGAAGCTGAATTTGTAGAGAAGCTGACGGCATCCGTGATAGGCCGTCAAAATCATGATAGGCCATCACAACCACCGTCATCTATTCCAAAGAACATCTGAAACTTTAATTTTATTTTCTTATTTAGGGTTAACTATTTAACTCCTTGTTTTAGGGTTTTTTTATTATCCATCAATTATTGACATATCCTACAACATATGACTTTTTCTTCTCTCTCTCTCGAGAAGACAAATATTTTGGTGGTTTGCCTTGTGATTCAATTAAAAGAACACTTTTGATTTTCTTCATTATTGTAAGTTAATCCTTTCAATTATGAATTCAACTTGTGTGCTTATTTCCTGCATCATGAGTAGCTAAACACTCTTAACCTAGGCTATGAAATCTAGGGTTAGGTCATGATAAGGTGTTGATTAATTACTTCGGTTTAATACATGTTAGGATTTCTTGGTAATTCTGATATTCTAACTTATGTCTGTTGGTTGCAAACAATAGGCGCACCTACTTTGGTTTGCTTGAGAAAGAAATCATAAACAATAGGAAATAAATTATCGATAGGGACTTAAAAAGGCTTCGTTTAATAATCAGTGTTGTAACAAGGTTGATTAACCTGAGGTAAAATCTGGGCAGTGAGTTGCAATTCCCTAAGTCCAAGAGGATTAGGAAATTAGACGCTTGAATAGGTCGAGAGATATTCGAGTATACTATCGATAGAGATGGCTTGTCATCCTAACCACCGTGAAAACCTTAAGTTATTTGTAGCATCTGTCATATACCATAACCCTAGTGAACATAATCCTAGTTATTTCATAAAATATTGATTACAAACATTAATCTCAAAGTGACTAACAATGGTCTGAGAAATTTAAACCCCTATTTCAGGAAACATATAAACTACCAGTGAATTATTTTGTAAACAACTTGAGTTCACACCCTATTTCCTATAGGATTCGACCCCAATCTAGTTGGATTTTATATTTACAATGATCGCTTACACCCATTGAAGAGTGTAGTTTGAGCGTTATTAGTCATAGGGATATAGAAGATATGGAGGAGTCATCCTTGTGGGATGCCTTCTCTGGTGCTTTTCTGGATCATTTCTTTCCCCAAGAATTGAGGGAAGCAAAGATGGAGGAGTTTGTGAACCTCAATCAAGGGAGAATATCTTTCAAGAAATATGCCCTGAAGTTTCACCAATTGTCAAGGCATGCTCCTGATTTTATGGCTGACATGCGGGCTAGAATAAAGAAGTTTGCTCCTGGGTTGAATCGTGATTTGATTTTGGAGAGCATGACTTCCTTGTTGATTAAGGATATGGACATCTTTAGGTTGACTATTTATATGCAGTAAGTAGAGAATGAAAAGAGGAACCAGGTGGATTTTGGGAATAGGCAGGGTAAGAGCAGAAGGTTTTCTGATCTAGGAGGTGCAAAGTATCAGGGTGGTCGAGATGATGGAAAATAACAGAAGAGGAAGTAGGGGAGTCCTGGTTCATACTCTTCTGTTAGTGCTTCTTATCAGTCAAGCATCAGGCGTCATCATGGCGATGATAATTTTTTGCCGTAGGGTGCGTAATATCAGGCAAGTGGAGATCAATCAATTTCTTTATATCCTCCTTATAGGTTCTACGATCATCCTCATCGGGGTTATTGTGATGAAGGAAAGGACAAATGCTTCAAGTGTGGCCAGGCAGGTCATCAGCTCAAGGATTTTCCAATTAATAAGGTTTTTACGAGGGCAAATAAGATTCCTGTGGCTTTATCTTCTTCTCCTACACCTGGTGGTATCGTATCTTCTTTTGTTACTGCTCCTAGTTCTAGTGTTATTTGGAACATGTTGTATTCTTTGGCATCCCGACAGGAATCTGAGGCATCACCTAATGTCGTTATTAGTACATTACTATTTTTCTCTCATGACATATATTATTTGCTTAATCTTGGTTCTACTCTCTCCTATGTGAATCTTTATGTGGCTATATCTTTTGTTTTTTATCCATAAGTTATTTTGGATCTTTTTTTGTTTCTACTCCAGTAGGTGACTCGGTTATTGCTAAGAGAGTCTATAAGGGGTGGAAAAAAGACCTTTGGGGATCTATTTAAGTTGGATATGATGGATTTTAATGTTATTCTGGGTATAACTGGTTACACTCTTATTACAGTCTTTGGATTGTTGGACCTGTAGGGATATCTTTAGGTTTCCAGGTGAGCTGGTAATAGACTGAGAGGCTGTTTCTTTAGCTCACAAGGGGATGCTTATTTCTTATCTTAGAGATCGGAGTTTAATCTCTAAAGGTTGTCTTTATCACATGGTTTGGGTCAGAGATTCTAACTCAGAAGGTCCTTTTTTGCAGTTAGTTTCTATGGTTAATGAGTTTCCTGAGATCTTTTCGGATGATCTTTCTGGTGTTCCTCTGGATAGGGAAATAGAGTTTGGTATTGATCTAATATCTAACACTCATCTAATTTCTATTCCTCCATATAGAATGGCTCTAGCTGAGTTGAGAGAACTCAAGGAGAAACTTAAGAATCTTTTGTATAAGGGGTTTATCATCCTAGTGTATCTCCTTAGGGTGTACCTATGTTGTTTGTGCATAATAAGGATAGTTCCCTTCGAATGTATATTGACTATAGGCAGCTGAACAAGGTGATGGTCAAGAACAAGTATCCTTTTCCAAGGATAGATGATCTATTTGACCAATTGCAAGGTGACAAGTTCTTTTCTAAGATAGATCTTTGGTCTGGGTACCATCAGCTAAAGCTTAAGGAGGTGGATATCCCTATGATGGATTTTCATACTTGGTATGGGAACTTTAAGTTTTTAGTGATGTCATTTAGGTTGACTAATGCTCCAGGGCATTTATGGATCTAATGAACAGAGTTTTTCATTAGTATTTATATCTCTTCATTATTGTTTCCATTGATGACATTCTAGTTTCATTAAAATGTGAGATGGATTATGCTAATCACCTTCATGTGGTGTTACAAATCTTAAAGAAACAACAGTTATATGCTAAGTTCTCCAAGTATGAGTTTTTGTTAAATGTTATGACTTTCTTGGGTCATTTATTTCAAGTGAGGGGATCATGGTGGATCCACATAAGGTTACTGTGGTGAAGAGGTGGCCTAGACCTACGACTCCACCAGACATTCGAAGCTTCTTGGGTTTAGCCGGGTATTACAAGTGGTTTGTGGAAAGCTTTTTGTCGATAGCTGCTCCTTTGGCTAAGTTAACTCAGAAGAAGGTTAAGTTTTCTTAGTTAGATGCTTGTGAAGGGAGTTTTGAGAAGTTATAGGATAATTTAACTTCGACTCCAATTCAAACTTTGCCGAAAGGCAATGACGGGTTCATGGTTTACTACGATTTGGGTAGGTCTTGGTTGTGTGCTGAGGCAACATGGGAAGGTAATTGCCTATGTTTCCAAGCAGTTGAAGGTACATAAGAGGAATTATCTTACTCATGATTTGGAGTTGTTGGCGGTTATGTTTGCATTGAAAATATGGCAGTATTATTTGTATGGCGTTCACGTGGATATCTTTTCTGATCATAAAAGTCTACAATATGTGTTCACTAAGAATGAGCATAATCTCAGGAAAATGAGATGGCTTAAGCTTCTTAAGGATTATGATATGAGTCTTCACTATCACCCAGGTAAGGCTAATATGGTTGTTTAAGCTCTTAGCAGGTTATCCATGGAGAGTTTGGCTTATGTAGAGGAAGAAAAGCGAGAATCGGTAAAGAACATTCACTGCTTAGCTAATTTTGGAGTTCCCCTCTTAGAATCCATGGATAGTAGTATGGTGGTTCAAGAAGAGGTTTGCTCATCTCTTGGAATGGATATTAAGGAGAAGCAAATGTTCAATCCTATCTTGATGAAAATCAAGAGTGACGTAGGTGGGCAAAAGGTAATAGTGTTTGAGATCGGTAGTGATGGTACTCCACGGTACCAAGGGAGGTTGTGTATTCTTGATGTCGACAGGTTGTGACAAAGGTTTTTGGTTGAGGCGTATGAGTCGCGCAATGTTGTTCATCCCAACTTAACTAAGATGTATCATGATCTCAAGGAGATCTATTGGTGGAATGGCATGAAGAGGGATATGGCTGATTTTGTATCCAAGTGCATAGTGTGTCAACAGGTTAAGGTAGAGCACATGATGCTATAAGGGTTGTATTAAGAAATTGGTTTGCCCAAGTAGAAGTGGGAAGTGATCAATATGGACTTTGTTGTCGATCTTCCTTGATCTTGAAATCAATATGATTTGATTTGGGTTATTGCGGATAGGATGACTAAGTCTGGGAACTATTTTCCACTGCGAACTACCTGTTCGGTGGAGGATTATGCAAAGTTGTATCTTTAGGAGATTGTGAAGCGGCATAGGTGACTATTTCAATTATTTTTTATCATGGTACACAATTTATATTTCACTTTAGGCAATCTTTTCAGAAGGGATAAGGTACTAAGTTGAGCCAGGGTACTGCTTTTCATCCTCAGATTGATAGGAAAGGAGAAAGAACTATTCAGACAATGGAGGAAATGTTGTGGGCATGTGTGGTTGATTATAATAGTTGTTGCGTTGATAATCTACCTTTGCTGGAGTTTGCTTAAAATAATTGCTATTATTCTAGTATTGGTATGGCCCCTTTTAAGGCATTGTATGGTAGGAGGTGTAGATATCCTATTAGTTGGTTTGAACTTGGTGAGGCGGACATGTTTGGTCCCAATTTGGTCTAGCAGGCTATAGAGAAGGTAAAGCTGATTCTAGTAGGATTAAGGCTAACCAAATCTGCCAAAAGTCCTATGCGGATGTTAGGTGTAGAGACTTGGAATTTGACGTTGGGGATAAGGTTTTCCTCAAGGTATCTCCCATGAAGGAAGTAGTACAGTTTGGCAAAAAGCGGAAGCACAATCCCCGGTATGTGGGTCCTTATGAGATTTTGCAAAAAGTTGGTAATATTTCTTATGAGCTGGAGTTGCCTGCTAACTTGAGCTTGGTTCATTCGGTCTTTTATGTTTCCATGTTGAGGAAGTGCATTGGTGATCCTTCTTTGGTTATTCCTTTGGAGAAATTAGGTCTCGCTGATTCCTTGTCTTATAAAGAAGTTTCAATTGATATCTTGGATAGGTAGGTTCATTGGTTGTGGACCAAGGATAAGGATTCGGTTAAGGTTCTTTAGTGGAACCATACGGTGGAAGAAGCTACATGGGAAGTGAAAGAGGACAAGAAGTTCAAATATCCGCATTTGTTTTCTTCTCTTGGGATTCGTGCAGAAGGTATATGTCTTCAAGACATATTTGTTTTCAGAGTTTTTTAAAGGAAAGATTTATTCGCCTTTTTGTTTTTGGACTTTGTTAAAGATTAGGAATATGTTTGATTACATAATGCAGATGGCTATTGTGCATGGCAACCCCTACCTTGTCTGTCATTTGGGGATGAATGTTCCTAGTAGAGAAAGTAAAATACCCTAGTTTCTGGACCCTTGAAAATTTCCTAGAAAGCTGATCTTTGGACCTAATACGAATTATGGGTATGAGTCGTATGTTGGGGTACAGATGGCATGGTCCAGTTATATACTGACAGTGTTGGTTGATGGGATATATTTTGGTTACTGGAATGGATACGACTTAGGGGTATGAGTCATATTGGTGGCTACGGATCATTTGGTTCCTTAACTTAATCTAAGACTTTGTTACTTTGGTTGGATCTGAGTATGAGTGGCTCATCATAAGCCATTAGATAGGGTATGAATTGTACCAGGGACTCGTATGTTAGGCAGTGTTTAATCCTCCAGGTATTTTATTCTACCAGGGATACGGGTCATGGGTATGGATTGTATGTTATGTTTATGACTTGGTTGGATAAGTCGTATTCTGGATAGTGTTTGGTCCAAGGGTAGAGTTTCAGGATACGAGTGGTGGATACAGATTATATCAAAGGGTACGACTCGTGTGGGTTAATCATATCCCTCTGATGGGATTTTAGTGCAACTTAAGTGGGGGTATTCTAGATATTTCTCCACTTATCCTAATAGGGTCCCATAACTTCTAACCTTCTTGGGAGGTAATTTAACCTATTATTTTATTCATAAATACTTAGAAACTCTTCCTAAACACTATAGTGAGCTTTTGGGCAAGGGAGCTAGGGTTTCAACTAAGGGATCAATTTGGTCTTGTCTTGGTGATATCTTTCCATCATCATCTTGTTAAATGCATGTTCACTTCCCTCATTGTTAATTTTACTTAAAAGCATGGTTTATATGAATGTTTTATGGTTTTACTATTACATGATTTTAGCTTTCAAATATGATTTGGGGTTTTGATGTTAAATGGTTGGTTATGGTTTCCCATGAATTTAATTATACTTTTATATGCATTAATGGTGATTTTGGAAAATTGGATTGAATGGGAATGGTTTATCTATAATTGGAATTGGTTTTGGTCATATTATGTCCCCAATATGTTTGACAAAATGCTTATAAAGATATGTACATTGCATTCTCTTTTTTGTAATAGAACTCTTGAATGTTTTAAACATGGTAAAAGAATTATGTATGGTCTAAATGGTTTGGAAAAGCTAAAGGCTAATTGGTTATTCTTGTCGGGAACATGGAAGTCTCCCAAGTGGTTTAATATGGTAAATGGAAGGGCACTTGAAAGTCCTCCTAAACCTATAAATGGTTGGCTATGGATTATACTTTCAAGTAAGGGTTGGTATGATGAAACTAATATCAATGACCTTGGTTAATATATGGATAATAGTTTGGTTATGTGGAAAATGATTTTAATTGGTCAATAATGAAAGGATGTTTAGCAAAGCCGTGAAAGGTGGAGGTCCTCAGGGGACAAAAACTGAAAACTCATATTTGCCGATATGAGGTTGGTCTTGGTGACCTTTCGCATGATGTCACTCTTTGTTTTGGGGATGTACTATTCATTTTATGGTATACTTCCCTAGTTGTACGGTTAAACACACTGGGACCCTTTCAGCAGGGGGAGCTGAACCCATATAGCCCATGGGTGGTTTAGGACGGCAAAGCTACACAGCACAGGTAAAGGTCTTAAAGACATGCTAAACCTCATCTCTTTTCTCGACATGGTGTTATATATATATATATAAATATATATATATATATGTTAGGTTGTGTGAATATGGAATGTTTTACTTGGTTTTATAAATGGCATTATTTTATCCTTTCCCTGAGTTCATACTAGCGGTCACTCGCTAACCCCGTCTACTGGAGATTGTATACCCACTCTATATAGGAATCGACCGTTCTATTTCTCCCACTTAGTTATTGACTTGGGATCAGCGTTTGGACTAAAGTGGTGAGCTTTCATCCTTTCGAAAGGTATAATTTCATGTTGTGGATATTTCTAGACATTTTGATTTTATTTTGGATCTTAGTTTTGGCTATGTCTGGGGACATGTCCCAACCAGATTTTATTACCTTTTTGGTTAGAGGATTTGTGGTACTTCTATGGGTTGGAATGGGCGAGATCGATATAGGTGTTAGCCTTGGCATTGGAATAAACTGGGAGGCTCGCATCATCAAACATAATTTCTCATTTTTCCATCATATTACATTTTGGGATTAATTGTATAATGTTTTTGAACATCTTTGGTTATGGCCTGGTTTATGGCCCTTGATTGGTATGGTTTGGCATGGTTGGATTTATGGTTATGGGATGGTTGGACTCGATTGGGTTAGTCATAGTTGTGATCTATTCCCAAAGTCTTTATGTGAGCTGTTAAACTACATTATTACATGCTCAAAATTTATCTAACTCAGGGCAGGCGGTTGGAGGTGAGGTTGGGTAATGGGGGTGGTCTCCGGTTTGAGACGGACTTGGGATGCCCATTATGTCAAGGGCCCAGTGTGGGTCATGTCAAGTTGGTATCGGAGCCTAGGTTCATGGTCCATTGGGATTTCAAAAATCCATGTCAAGTAGAGTCTCTTTTAGGGGTGTGCAACGCGTCACACTCATAAGGGAAAGGCTATAAGGCATTTAGGAATGTTTTACTTTCTTTGTATTCTATTTTCAAGCTTGGAGTCTCAATCCTTGAATATTCTCGAATCCTTGTTTGTTCATCTTTCAAATCATGCCTCGTAGATCTAGAACACAAGCAAATTCTTCTATTTCATCTGGAGGTAATGCTGAAGTGGTGCATCCTACTTCTGAGGTTCATCTTCGATTTCACGATTCTATCCCTGATTGTTCTGGAGTTCCAGCAGTTACTACTAGTCCTCCTCAAGGCGAGGTGACTAATGCGAAATTTTATTAGTCTATTCATGTTATTACAAAACTTATTGCTTCTTAGGCTAACAGGAAGTGTCTGGTGCTTTGTCTGTTGTGGCCACAAGGGTTGGCCAATTTATGAAGATTGGTCCTCCCAGTTTTTCTTGAGTAAAGGTGGAGGAGGATCCACAGGGCTTCTTGGATTAGATGGAAAAGATACTTTGGGTGATGCAGGCTACAAATATGGAGGGGGTAAACTTTGCAGCTTATCATCTCAAAGAGGTTGCATATTAGTGGTATGAAGAGTGGGATAGGGATAGAGGAGATGTAGAGGAGTCATCCTTGTGGGATGCCTTCTCTGGTGCTTTTCTGGATCGTTTCTTTCCACAGGAGTTGTGGGAAGAAAATATGGAAGAGTTTTTAAACCTCAAGCAGGGGAGACGGTCTGTCAAGGATTATGCCTTAAAGTTTCTCCAATTGTCAAGGTATGCTCCTGATTTAATAGCTGACATGCTAGCTAGAATGAGGAAGTTCGCTACTGGGTTTAATCGGGATTTGATTTTGGAGAGCAAGATACCTTACTAAATATGGATATGGACATCTCTCGATTGACTATTCATATTCAGCAAGTAGAAGATAAAAAGAGGAAGCTGGCAGAGTTTGGGGATAGGCAGGGTAAGAGAAGCAGGTCAGTCAGTTTTTTCATGTCCTCCTTGTCGGTTCTGTGGTTGTCCTAATCAGGGTTATAGCAATGGAGGAAAGGACAAATACTTCAAGTGTGGCCAAGCAGGCCATCGGATCAGGGATTGTCTAGTTAGTAAGATTGCTACGGGGGCGAATAAGATTCATGTGGCTTCATCTTCTGCTCCTACAATTGGTGGTGTAGCATATATTTCTATTACTGCTCCTGGTTCTAGTATTGGACGAAACAGGTTGTATGCTTTAGCGTCCCGACAGGAATCCCAGGCATCACCTGATGTCATTACTAGTATGTTACAGCTTTTCTCTTGTGACGTATATTATTTGCTTGATCTGGGGTCTACTCTCTCCTATGTGACTTCTTATGTGGCTTTATCTTTTGGTTTAGATCCAAAAGTTATTTTGGATCTTTTTTCTGTTTCTATCCCAGTAGGTGACTCGGTTATTTCTAAGAGAGTCTATAGGGGGTGGCATTTGTTAGTGACAAGCTGACCTTGGTGGATCTGCTTGAGTTGGATATGGTGGATTTTGATGTTATTCTAGGTATGGACTGGTTACACTCTTGTTACGTATCTTTGGATTGTCGGACCCATAGGGCTATCTTTAGGTTCCTTGGTAGGCCAGTTATAGCATAGGAGGCTATTTTTTTTAGCTCCTAGGGGGAGGTTTATTTCTTATCTTAGAGCTCGGAGGTTAATCTCTAAAGGTTGTCTTTATCACATGGCCCAATTTAGAGATTCTAACACGAAAGGTCCTTCTTTACAATCAATTTGTGTGGTTAATGAGTTTCCTGAGGTCTTTTCGGATGATCTTCCTGGTGTTCCTCCAAATAGGGAAATAGAGTTTGGTATTGATCTAATTCCGAAGACTCGTCCAATTTCTATTCCTCCAGATAAATTGGCTCCGAATGAGTTAAGGGAACTCAATGAGCAGCTTAAGGATCTTCTGGATAAGGGGTTTATTCATCCTAATGTATCTCTTTAGGGTGCACTGGCATTGTTTGTGCGCAAGAAGGATGGTTCCCTTTAGATGTGTATTAACTATAGGCAACTGAACAAGCTGTTTAACCAGTTACAAAGTGCCAAGTGCTTTTTGAAGATAAATTTTCAGTCTAGGTACCATCAGCTAAAGATTAAGGAGGTGGATATCCCTAAGACGGCTTTTCGTACTCAGTATAGGCACTTTGAGTTTTTGGTGATGTCATTTGGGTTGACTAATGCTCCAGCGGCGTTTATGGATCTAATGAACAGAGTTTTTTGTCAGTATTTGGATCTCTTTGTTATTGTGTTCATTGATGATATTTTGGTTTATTCGAAGAGTGAGGTAGACCATGCTAATCACCTCCATGTGGTGTTGCAGACCTTAAAGGAACAATAGTTCTATGCCAAGTTCTCCAAGTGTGAGTTTTGGTTGAATGCTGTGACTTTCATGGGTTTTATTATTTCTAGTGAAGGGATCATGGTGGATCCGCAGAAGGTTGATGTGGTGAAGAGGAGGCCTAGGCCTACAACTCCATCCGACATTTGAAGATTCTTGGGTTTAGCCGAGTATTACAAGAGGTTTGTGAAAAGCTTATCGTTGATAGCTGCTCCTTTGACTATCGCCGAAAGACACCACACAACCCATATAGACTCTTCTAACAACCACAGAGTCACCTACTGGATAAAAACAGAAAAGGGGTCCGAAATATATTCGGGAACTAATCCAAAATGCACAGCCACAAATAGGGTCACACAAGAGAGACTGGACCCCAGATCAAGTACATACAAGTAACGACATCAGGGGATGCTTCGAACTCCTGATAGGTAGTGAGGGCACAGAGACAATTTCGACTAGTGCTAGAGCCAGAAGCAGAAGTAGCATCCTATGGTGCAGGAGCTGATGCAGTAGCAATAAGAATCTTGTTTTCCCTAGAAGCAAACCTAGAGGGACAGTCCCACTGCATATTACCAATCTTACCATATTTAAAGCATTTGTTCCTCCTTTCTTCACAAACACCATGATGCACCTGACCAAGAGATCTACAAGGAGGATATGATGGAGCTGACTGAGCCCCACTAGCAGAGACTATGCACCTTGTGCCCTAAAACCATCACCGCTCTATACATGGAGATCACCCGGTGGCTTTGGATAATGAGCACTAGTCGTAAAGTAGGAACCAGATTTACTCCACTTCTTCGTAGACCATTTTCCTCCATCTCTACCACTTTGTTGCTAACCCCTACCCTGATCTGAGTAGCAAAACTTCTTATTCTATCTCTCACCAATTTCAACCTACTTCTTCTTCTCTTCTTCGACTTGCTAAATATAAACCACAAACCGAGAAATATCCATGTCCATGTTTAAAAATGCAGACTTACTCTCCAGAATCAAGTCTCAGGACAACCCGAAATTGAACTTCCTCATCCTAGCCCTTATGCCATTCACCAGCTTCGGAGCATACAGAGATAACTGATGGAATTTCAAAGCATATTCCTTGACTGAAATCTTGCCTTTCTTTAGGTTTACCAACTCTTCTGCTTTCACCTCCCTCAACTCTTGAGGAAAGAAGAAGTCTAGAAAAGCATTAGAGAAATCATCCTAACTTAAAATCCCTTAACTTAAAAGCTGAAAAAGTGTCGCCATTGACTACGGGTCAACCATTGACTCGTAGCCACTCATCACGACTCGTCGCCACAAGTCATAACCATGGCAAAACCACCAAGGCACCATACACTGCCGACCCTATGACTCATAAGGTCCAGTCGTAGTTAACACAGAACCCAAATTAGGGCATACACTTGACACCCAATAATTTACTCCAAACGACTTGTAATATATCCTTATGTCTCATAGTGAGCCACTTGTACTCATAGAATAATCTTGTCACAAACTTATAGATCTAGTTACGACTCATCCCAATGACTCGTCATGATACCCTACGACTCATAGGCCAAATCATAATCAGGACTGTGAGTGCAAAATCCTAGGAACTTCCAAGGACCCAAAAACCCAAGTCATTACATACTCCCCCCCTTAGGATAATTTGTCCTCGAATGATACAACAAGGTATACGCTAGCACAATTTAATATAAGGCACTCCCACCATTACCTTTAACAAAGATAAAAAACAAAGATGTTAAGGAATATACATACTTTGTGCATGATTTTTTGAATCGGGGAATAAGAACAAATACTTGAACTTCATGTCCTCCTCGACTCCCCAAGAAGCTTCCTCAATCTTGTGGTTCCTCCAAAGAACCTTTATGGAAGCCACATCCTTAGTCCATAACTGACAGACTTTGCCGATCCAAGATTTCCAGCGGAACTTCCTCATAAGACAAGGAATCCAAAACGTCCATGCTTTCCAAAGGAATAACCATCGAAGGGTCACCCACGCATTTCCTAAACATTGAAACATGGAACATTGGATGAATGGATCCCAAGTCAGAAGGGAACTCTAATTCATATGCACATTATGAACCTTCTTCAAAACTAAGTACGGACCACCATAACGGAGACTAAGCTTCCCCTTCTTCCCAAACTGCATCACTCCCTTCATGGAAGACAACTTTAGGAAAACCCAATCTCCCACCTTAAATTCCAATTCTCTTTGCCTAACATTCGTATATGACTTTTAGCAACTTCGGGTGGTTTTAAGTCTATCCTAAATCATCTTCATATTTTCCATCACTTGGTGAACCAAATTGATCCAAATATCTCAGCCTCACCAACTTCAAACCACCCGATAGGAGATCTACATCTCCAACCATACAAGGTCTCAAAAGGAGTCATACCAATGCTAGAGTGATAATTATTGTTATATGCAAATTAAATTAGAGAAAAGTGGTAAATCCAGCTACCACTATAGTCGAATACATAAGATTAAAGCATATGTTCCAAAACTTAAATTGTCTTTTCTACTTGCCCATCCGTCTTCGGGTGGAAAGTGGTGCTACGGGTCAGCTTAGTCCCTAAACCCCTCTGAAATGACCTCCAAAAGTAAGATGAGAACTGAGTAACATGATAAAAATGATAGAAACTGGAGAACCATGCAACTTCACGATCTCCTCAATGAACAACTTTGCATAATCTTTAGAAGAGAAAGTATTCCTCACCAGCAAGAAGTAAGCAGACTTAGTCATCCTATCCACGATGACCCAAATCGAATTGAACTGCTAGCGAGACCGCGGAAGACCAACAAAAAAATCCATATTGATCACTTCCCACTTCCACTCTGGAAACTAAATCTCTTGAGATAATCCACTGGGCCTCAAATGTTCAAACTTCACTTGTTGACACCATACACTAAACCACAAAATAGGACACATCCCAATTCATATTATTCCACCAATAAATATCCTTGAGATCATGATACATTTTTCGTCAAAGCTGGATGAACCATATACATCGACTCATGGGCCTCAGCTAAAATCTTACCTCATAACCCATCAACGTCAGGAACACACAACCTCCCTTGGTACCTTAAGATACCATCACCACCAATTTTGAAAACTATCACCTTCTATTTCCTACATTATTCTTAATTTGCATCAAGATGGGATCCAACACTTGTTTCTCTTTTACTTTCGAACCAAGAAATGACTGCACCATATTTTGCACAAACACACCACCATTCTTAGAGTCCAAGAGATGAACTCCAAGGTTACCTAAACAGTGAATATCCTTTACCAATTCCTGTTTCTCCTCCTCCACATAGGATAAGCTACCCATGGATAACCTGCTAAGAGCATCAGTAACTACGTTAGCTTTACCTGGGTGGTAATAAAGACTCATGTCATTACCCATGAGCATCACAAGCCACCTTATTTTCCTGAGATTTAACTCTTTCTAAGTGAACAGGTACTACAGGAACTTATGATAAGAATAAATATCAACATGAACCCCATACAAATAATGTCGCCACATCTTTAATGCAAACATCACAGCTAACAAATCTAAGTCATGAGTTGGATAATTCTTCCTATAAACTTCAATTGTCTAGAAGTATAAGAAACCACCTTACCATGTTGCCTTAATACATAACCAAGTCCCACCCAGGATGCATCACAATAGACTACAAAACCTTCAGTAACCTCAGGTGGGGTCAAGACCAGAGCCGAAGTTAGCTTATCCTTCAACTTCTCAAAACTGCCCTCACAAGGATCGGACCATAAGAACTTCTCCTTCTTCTGAGTCAACTTAGTCAATGGGGCAGCAATAGAAGAGAAGCTCTTCACAAACCTTCTATAATAACAAGCTAAACCCAAGAAGCTTTGAATATTGGTTGGAGTCATAGGTCTAGGCCACTTCTGAACCACCATAATCTTTTGTGGATCCACTATAACCCCCTCACTAGAAACAACATGACCTCGATAAGTCACAATATTCAATGAAACTCGCACTTAGAGAACTTAGCATACAAATGCTGACCCTTTAGGGTCTTCAATATAAGGTGGAGTTGATTGGCATAATCGGACTCACTCTTGGAGCACACCAAAATATCGTTAATAAAGACAATTATGAACAAATCTAAGAATTGACAAAAACCTTGATTCATAAAATCCATAAATGTTGTCGGAGCATTGGTCGAGCCAAAAGACATCACCAAAATCTCAAAATGACTAACCGAATTCAAAAAGTAGTCTTACGGATTTCCTCTTCCTAATCTTTAGATGGTGGTACCCGGATCGAAAATCAATCTTGGAGATGACTTTAGAACCTTGAAACTGAACAAAGAGATCATCAATCCTTGAAAATGGATAATTATTCTTCAAAGTCACCTTATTTAATTAGCGGTAATCAATACACATTTGAAGGGAACCATCCTTCTTACATACAAATAAAATAGGTGCACCCTATGAGGACATACTAGGATGGAAAAACCCTTGTCTAAAAGATCATTTAACTGCTCCTTGAGCTCCTTCAACTCAGTTAAAGCCATTTGATATAGAAAGATAGAGATAAGATGAGTGTCTGGAACAAGATCAATCCCAAAAGCAATCTCCCTATCAAGAGGAACACCAGAAAGATCATCAAGGAAAACTTCAGGAAATTTATTTACCACAAGGACGGAATATAAGGAAGGACTCCCCGAGGTAGAATCTTTAACTTGGACCAAATGATAGAGATACCCCTTGAAAATTAATTTTTGGACTCTAAGGTACGATATGAACCTTCCCTTAGGCATTAGGGAACTACCTTCCCATTCAATAATCTATTCATTAGGGAAATTGAAGATGACCTTACGGGTCTGACAGTCTAAATAAGCATAGCACAAATGCAACCAGACCATCCCCAGTATGACATCAAAATCAACTATGTCTAACTATATCAGATCTATCAGAGATTATTTATAACCAATAGACACCACGCAACCCTTATGACTCTTTTAGAAACCACAATCACCTACCGAGCTAGAAATAAAAAAGGGGTTCGAAATACGTTTGAGACTAAATCCAAAAGTCACAGCCAAAAATGAGGTCACATAAGAGAGTGGAAACCTAGATTAAGTAAATAGTACACATCATAGAAAAAGAGTTTCAACATACCAGTAACAATATCAGCGGAATCCTTAGACACCTTATGGGCAGTGAGGACATAGAGACGATTCTAACTAGTGTCAGAGCCAGAAGCAAAAGTAGCACCCTTTGGTGTCGGAGCTCATGCACCAGTAAGAGGGATCTTGTTTGCTACAAAAGCAACCCTAGAGGGACAATCCCTTTGTATGTGACCAATCTGACCATATTTGAAGCACTTGTTACTCTTTTCTTTACAAACACCATGATGCACCTGACCACAAAATCTACAAAAAGGATATGATAGAGCTGTCTGAGCCCCATAGCCTTAGACTAGGCACATTATGCCATACAACCATCACCACTCAGTATACGACGATCACCCAATGACTACAGATAAGGAGCACTAGCCGTATAGTAGGAACCAGAGTTACTCCACTTCTTTTTAGACCATTTTCCTCTATTCTACAACTTTGTTGTTGATCCCCACCCTAATTCAAGTAGCAAAACTTTTTTCTGTATCTCACCAATTTCATCTTGCTTTTTCTTCCCTTCTTTGACTTACTACATATAAACCACAAACCAAGAAATATCCATTTCCTTGTTTAACAAGGTAGCCTTACTCTCCAGAATCAAGTCTCGAGATAACCCAAACGTGAACTTCCTTGTCCTATCCCTCATGCCAATCACCAACTACGGAGTATACCAGGATAGCTAATTGAATTTCAAAGCATATTCCTTGACTGACATCTTGCCTTGCTTCAGGTTTACAAACTTCTCTGACTTCATCTCCCTTAAATTTTAAGAAAAGAAATGGTCCAAACTTGTAGTAGAGAAATCGTCACATAAAATGACTAACCATTATCGCCCCTAAGCTACTCCCACTATTCATACCATTGGTATGCTATATCCTTTAGCTGATAAGCTACAAATTCTACACCCTCCATCTTAGTAGCATACATCACATGGAAGATTATTTCCATCTCATCAATAAAATATTTAGGATCTTTCTCAACTTTAGAACCAATATAAATAAGAGGACTCAATCTCATGAATTGGCCAACTCCAGTGGCCTTAAATGATGGAGCAACAGAAAAAACACACTCAGTTTAAGAGGCCACAAATAGGGTAAGAAGATGAATCAACTGGCAAACCTCAGCATTAGACATGACAGCCTAGGGAACCTGAGGAAGGACAGGAGGAACAGGTGGAGATCCATCAGCATAATCTGAGGCAGTGACCCTAGACTAGGTGTGAACTCTTAGAGTTGGACGTGCTCTATCTATATTGTCCTCGAATGGGATAGAAGAGTTTCCATGATTATGATATCTTATTAGAGGCATGATCTAAATGGCAAACAAATGGGAATTAGAGAGGTTCAAGATCTTAGACTCAATAGCTTGAAGATAGAACAATAAGAAAGGGAAACATTCATAAATATCTCATAACCTCTCCCTTGTAAGTGTGGCGCGCTACACATCCTTAAATGAAACTCTACTTGACACGCCTTTGTTGGACACCTAATAACACTAAACCTAGGCTCTGATACCATCTTTGTCACAACCTTAAACAGGGCCTAGATGTGACAGGTATCTCAAGTCAAATTTGAAGCAGAGACAACCCTCTACACCTAACCAAGTAAACACAATATTCCCAAATATCGAATAAATTCCAAACATATAACAAGATAGATTTAAGAATCAATAATATTTCCATGATCAATATATAATATCCCGATAGAAATAATCGACCAACACCACCCAAGTCCACTGTAATCAAAACATAACCTTCGAAATAAAGAACCCAAAACTGAATATCAAATAAATGTCAGGACATGCCCCCAACTATAGCCAAAAACAAGTCTACATAGTCTGAGACATAAAAGAATAAAATATGAAATATAGACTTTCAATGTATGAAAGATCACCACTTTAATGTCAACTCATGAGCTAATCTCGAATCGTAATCACTGAGTAGGAGAAGTAGAAATATGTGCA
>NC_061117.1:181139251-181234251 GCF_002878395.1 Capsicum annuum | reverse complement strand
GTAACTAAATCATTAAGTTTGTGGCTAGATTATGCTCCGAGTATGAGTGGCTTACTAAGATTCGTAAGGATATATTACTAATCATTAGGTATAAATCGTAGGGTATCTAGTGTATACCCTAATTTGGGTTCTGTGTTAACTATGATTGGACCCTTTTAGTCGTTGGGTCCTATTTTGAGTTATGTCATTAAGCCATAAGGTCAGAAATGTATGGTGCCTTGGTTACGACTCATGGTGATGAATCGTGGGGAGTGGCTATGAGTCAATGGTTGACCCGTAGTCAGTGGCGACACTTTTTTAGCTTTTAAGTTAAGGGTATTCTGGACATTTTTCCTCTTATCCAAATTGAAACCCACGTCTTAGAACCCATTTAGGGTGTCATTAGCACTCAAAAATAAATCTAAGTAACTTCTCAAACACTCCAAAAGGCTCTCTAATTCCCCTCAAGCAAGTTAAGCTAGGGCTTCATCTAGTTGGTCATCTAAGAGTTCTAGAGTTAAATTCTCTCCGTGAAACTTGATATTTCAGGCATGTGACTCTTCCCTTAAACTTAATATCTTTATTGCATGAAAGTACATGGTTATTTACATGATTAAAAGTAAGGGTTTTGACATGAATGGTAAATTAATTATTTTCCCAAGGTTTTATTCTGCATTACTCATGTTTTAACTATGGCTTTGAACTTATAGGTGCATGGGTATGGTGAATGAACTTAGGAATTGTGATTTTCCCCAAACTTGTGACTTTTGAAGTAATTGTGGAACTAGCCCCATATTGTGAAACTGTTTTAGTTATGAGAAATATGGTAATTTAACTATCCTGGAACTATTGCATTAAGATAGTGAATTGAACCTTATGGATTGGTATTTTTAAAAGCTATTGCATAATTGAACTAAAAGGGGTTATAATTCCCAAAGTGATGAAATTTTTTTGGCATGTTGATGTTATCTTGCAAGTGTAGTTGGTATAATGATACCAACAATGTATACTTAAAGGTGTATTATGATTTAATGAATGAGATTGTGTGATAATTGATTTAATTAGGCTTTAAAGAGGGTGGTGTGGCTGAGTAATGAAAGTGGAGGTCTGAGTGACCAACACTAAAAACCTTAGTGGCCGACTCAGGAATTTTTATGACCAAGTAGTTCAAGTCCCCCTATTATTATTATAATATGATTGGGAGGTTTGAATCCCCCATATCTCATTACATGAACTAGTGCTCGTGTCACCTTAATATGCAGGGAGGTTTGATTCCCTCAAGGGCATATGTTTACCCTCTGGTTCGTGCGGCCACATGCACTGGAGCCCTACTATCTTGGGGAGTGATGGGCCTATATGGGCTTTGGGTGCCTTATATGTTAAGACAATTGAGCCATACAATCCAAACTAAGGTTTTAAAATGCATGATAAGCCTTGTTCCCTATCCCGACATGTGGTGTGTGTGTGTGTAATATATATATATATATATATATATATATATATATATATATATATATATGTATGTATGTATGTATGTATGCATTGGATGATGTGCATGAAATCTTGAATGATTTTGAACTATTGATCATGGAATTATGTTATCTTGCATCCCTGAGTTATATACTAGCACTCCAACTGTTAACCGTCTTCAAAAACTGTATCCCCACGTGATGCAGGAACTAGCCATACTTCTACTTCTCCTACTCAGTGATTAGGATTTGGGATCATCTCATTAGTTAACATTAAAGTGGTGAGATTCCATACATCGGAAGACTACATTTCATGTTTTGGTCTCTGATATTTTAGGTTGCTTAGACTTGTTTTTGGCTATAGTCGGGGGCGTATCCCAATATTTTATTAATGTTCAGCTTTGGTTATTGTTTAGAAGGCTTTGTTAGATTACTGTGGACTTTGGTGGCATTGGTCAGTTGTTTCGGTCGGGTTGTTGAGTATTGATCATGGAAATATTATTTATTCTTAAATATATCTTGTTATATATTTGGAATTCATCCGACATTTGGGAATGTTGTGCTTACTTGGTTAGGTGAAGGGGGTGGTCTCTAATCTAATTGGAACTTGAGTTACCCGTCACGGTCAGGCCCTAGTTTAGTTCATGACAAAGATGATATCACAACCTAGGTTTAGTATCATTGGGTGTCCAACAAAGTCGTGCAAGAAAAGTCTCATTTATGGATGTGTAGTGCGGCACACTTATAAGAGGGAATCTATGAGACATTTAGGAATGTTTCCCTTTCTTTTTGTTCTATCATCAAGATATAGAGTCTAAGATAGTAGGAATTTTCTCACACTCATGAATGATGTCATCAACCATAAAACTAGCAATGATTCCACGTGCAATGGAATCAGCCTTTTTTCAAGCCTCATAAGATTCAAGTTCTCTTCTGTGTTT
The DNA here is from genome assembly GCF_002878395.1 of Capsicum annuum. Lineage (NCBI taxonomy): Eukaryota > Viridiplantae > Streptophyta > Magnoliopsida > Solanales > Solanaceae > Capsicum > Capsicum annuum. The sequence continues at coordinate 181,231,862 of NC_061117.1, read as the reverse complement.
TGCAGTGTTACCCTCTTCTAGTTAACATAAGACATGGTTAATACCTTCAAGAGCATTTTTCTCTTAAAATACATACCATATTTTATGACTCTAAATGTCGTAATTGTAACCATTTAGTTTTTCTCCTTTATTCAAGTTGGCAATTATATTTTTTGATGTCATATTTGCTATTAAGAGACAGTCACACAAGTATTTTCATCAATTATGCTTGCAAATTACACATTTAAGCAAATCAATTCACATAAAGATTTTATGTCTAGTGTAAAATCGAAAGGACATATAAAAAATCCGATCATCATCTACGAACTAAACATTTGACCAAAATTAAAAGTTAATTTCTCAATGTATATTAGAATGATAGCTTTCAATTAAATCTTAATAATTTAAATAAATAAATAAAATTCATATAAAAAGGGAGAAACAGCCTAATACATTTATAATTTAAAGTTAATAAATAATTTCAGTTACAAGTCATTTAAAGATGAAAATCATCTCACAAATATTCGAGACGGCTTATATACACCCAAAAGGCTCGCTAGGACAAATCTTGTGATAAATATTAATTAATCTCTCATTCCAAGGATCACATAGAGAATCTGCTAAAATAGCTAAAGTTTCCCAATCCAAGATCTCTACATAGTTTTCCAGTTCTACATGTTTTAATTCAAATAAATTGATAAAATTAGCACTTATAATACTAGGGTACATCTTAAAAGACTTGAACTCCTTAAGTTTCTTCTCTTTTTCCCTTTATATAGTCCTCTCATTCCGTAACAGATTTTTACCGTCCTTGGGACATCATTTCGTATGATCTCACGACCTCGAAAACATATCCTTCAATGACGTACTCCTTTTACTTCTCCTCTTTATCTGATATCCAGTTCTCACAACTTATGTCACAATTGATTGTAGAAGACAAAATCTGTTAAAGGTATTTGACATAACCCAAACCAGGGCCTAGGGTTTTCGGGTATCTCAAGTCCAACCAGGACCCAAGACCACCCCCAATACCCAACAATAACTGGCCTGCACCCTATGTCGGATGAATTTCGACATATAACAAGATAAAACAATAATAGTTTAAAGACAGAAAATAAAGCCTATAATCATAATCCAACAACCTCAATCAATTCTCCAACCGACACCAACCCCAATGCCAATACCAATACACAGGCTGACACCAATACTGACACCGCTTTTGCCCATAGTAGTCTGATAAAGCCTCTATCCAAAATCAATAACATTCGGTTAGGACATACCCCCGACCATAGCCAAAACCAAACCAAAGAAATAACAAAAATAAAAGAAGTCCATAGCATGAAATGGAGCCTTCCGGAGTATAAAAACTCACCACTTTAGTCTGACTCAAAGTTATCACTGAGCAAGAGGAATGATATTATAGCCGGTTCCTTCATTGTATGGGGATACAACACCCAAAGACGGTTAGTAGAGCGAATGCTAGGATGTAGTCATGGATAAAGATAAAAAAAATGTCTTCATTCAAAACCAAGTCAAACAACCATATGCAATGACATATATACATATATAAATCATGTTGGGAAAGGTAATCGGGTTTAGCATGCATTTAAAACCTTTACTTAGGTTGTGTAGCTTTGCCGTCCTAAAACCACCCAGGGCTTTATGGGTTTAGCTACCCTTTCTAAAAGGGCCCCGGAGCTTGTTAGCCGCACGAACTGGAGAATAAAACCTGAGATGACTAGTACATCTCCTAAAATATAAATGTGACATCATGTAAATGGTCACCAAGACCAAACCTTACATCGGCAAACATTAGTTTCCAGTATTGATCCCCTCAGGACCTCCACCTTCCACGACTATTCTACACACACCTCTTTAAGAACATATTAAAACCATTTACACATTCTAACCATTTACCAAGGATTCTTTTATTAGGCATTAACCATTAGTATCATCATACCAAAATTAGAGCTTGAAAGTCTGTCCATTTACGTCATACCAAATCCATTAAACCAATTTGACTCCAAAGTTTTCAATTAAACCAATAACATGGCCACCAAGGCCTTTCTAAACCATTTAAAACCAACCAAACCAATTTAAGTTCCAGTACCTTTTTATGCAATGCAAAGATTTCAAGAATAGTCAAACTATGTGACAAAATCACTCTCATTGGAATTTTAATAAACACGTTGAGGTAACATAAGTTTCAAAACCATAACCAAGTAATTTGACGAATCCAAAGTACCCCTAAATCTATTTATCATTAACATGCATTCAATAATATCAAAATCATAATGAAAGCATGAAAGAAATATCATTAAACCATTAGAAACATTGTTCAACCATGAACATCCAAAAACCCCCCAATCATTATTTAAAAATCATAACACTACCATGAAAATCATACATTAAAACATATGCTCTTTGTAAAATAACAATGAGGAAGAAGTAACATGCCTTAGACACCAAGGAAGGCGAAGAGAATTATTCTTGAAAGCCCCCAATTGATTATCTTGATAAAACCCTAGCCCTTTGCTTAAGAAACAGTTTGAGAGAGATTTTTAGAGTGTTTGATTGAGAATAATAGGTTCATGAAGTCCCAAAAGATGTTTTATATCGTGGTATCCAAAAAAGTTAAATGAGGGAAATGTCTAGAATACCCCCAACTTAAAACTGTAAGAACGTCACAGGTGGTTACGAGTCAACCCCGTGATTCGTGACCACAACCTATGACTCATACCATCAAGTCATTGCTAAGGCAACTCGTGACCACAACATATGTGTAACGCCCCAAGATTTTTTCTCGAGATGTCACATGGTGCTTATGACCCCGAAGGACCACAAGCTAACCCTTTACTGATATCTATACTTGTACACTGCACAATGTCTAAAATAAATGCGGAAACTAGCCATAAGGTTCAACACATCCATGAATACTCATAACACAGAAAACTTAATACTAATACATCCATCTGAAAAGCCTCTAACTGTTTGAACTGTGGAGTTGATGGGATATGTCCCCAACTAACTTCGTCAACAGAAAATAAACAAAGTCTGAAACAATAGTAGTAAACTGAAACCCATCCTCGAAAGAAGAGGACTCACTGCTACTGCTGCTGACTGGGACCAAACTGCTGAGGATAAACTGGATCATGTGCCTCTGAACTTATGGTGTCAAATAAAACACTATAGCTCAAATGCATCAGTACAAAAATATACCGAGTATGTAGACGGGGTAGGCTAATGCAAGGGTTCACGCATGCACAATATCTAAACTGAATAATCATGAAAATACCGCATGAGAACACATACATGAATGCACAGAACATGAACACAATTATCGCAACTCTAGATACTGAAACTCAGATACCACTTTACTGCAGACTGAACTCACAACTGACACTGAGATACTGAATCACTGACTCATCTGATACTAATAACCGAGGATCTGGATATGCTTACATCAATGAATGAATTCTTAGACTTACTGCTTTCTACTGACAGAATTAGAGATCAACCTTTCTAACAGATGATTTTGGAAGCTTTATCAATGATAAGAAATATGATTATATCTAAATCTGACAACAAGAATACTCAATAGAAACCTGATACTGTGATCAAGCCTATCTGACAGCATATCTCTGAATATAATATCAAATAACTGTATGTGATACCAAGTCTATCTGATAGGATAGCCCATAAATCAATAGAACTATCTGAGTTTCTCACAATGATAGATGACTGTATCTGATAGTCTTGATTTCTGAAGACTGATTCTAAAACTGAGACTGAATCTGAAACTAAAAATATAGGAAGTAGTTACTTAACCGACATGCCCCGACCTACCACAGGTGAGGTCCAACCTGTGCCCCAGTTAGAAGGGTGTCATTATCGCGCCACTGGTAAAGACAACTCTATGTGACCCTCATCTAGCAGATCCTCAAACAAGAATGGTGGAGCCTTCATTTAGCAGGTCAATCCACCTCATCTACCCTCATCTAGCAAGTATGATGTCTCTCATTCACCCTCAATTAATAGGTGTGATGTCTCAACCTATGCTGGCTACGTAGTTCTGGAGCACAAGGATTGCTTCTAAGAATCACACCCTCTACTAGTAGGTGAGATCCCATCCTTGAGCTCGCTCGGTGCTAGTTTCTACTCCCAACTAAAAGACTCATAACTGAATTCTCAACTAAACACTGGCTGAACTGAATCTAATACTGATCATATTACTCAAAAGGTCTGACTGAGTTACATTGAGATCACTTGTTTTCGTATTTGACTGAGTTACATTGAGCTTGAATAGATTACTCGAATCGCTTCTGAGATTAGGATTGAATCACTTGAATACTATTAGAACTGAGTTGATTACAGATCTGAGGCTAGGTTACTAGCGATACAGAGATTACATAGATAACTGAGATTACCGAGCTTTATTAAGCTTCGCAATTGTCTGAGGAAACAGAGTTCTATAGTTCACTGAGTTCTGAGAATCATGGCTTGATTAGAAGTATTGAGAAACTGACAAAGGTTCTAGACAAAAGCTCTATTTTTGGGTATAAATACCCCCAGGACTCGATAACTTAAAAGTAAGACATAATCATTCTTCATCACAAATCATTCATGCATCATCACGGTTATCCATTCATCACTACCATCATTCATTCATCATTACAAGCATTCATTCATCATTACAATCATTCATGTATTATCACAATCGTTAAAGAATCACTTCAAGTAGTTGGGCATCACAACATACTTTCCCTCTCAAGATCCTTAGGACATCGCATTTAGCATTTAGGAAACATAGACCTCTATTCATCATCATATACTAGCCTGGAGAAGACATGCTATTAGATTATACCCCATTCAACGAGATCTTACATCAAGTACTTCATACCTATATCGGTCTTGTCATGTATTTGGATGTCACTTGATTTGGGGGAAACTTCATACTAACACGTCACTATTTATTTGCTAACCACTTGATATGTATTAAAAGCTTAGCATATATCAAAGAGCACAAAATCGGGGAATTTATAACCATCATATCTCGACTTGTTCCTTTGTTCCCTAGGGTCTTTCAACAACCACTAGACACGACCTATTTTACACCTACTTGGGGATTTCATGCTATCTTGACACATTTTACTCACTAAGGCATTTTATCAAACACTAGGCATGCATGGACTATCTCATAATTTGGAGTTTCCTATTCAACATACTATAGCGGCCCTTATGCTTCACCTAAGCTCTTTATCAAACCTATGGGGAACGTTCTTCACTTATTCAATCATTTCTACACCCAAAAGTCATAAACACATCACATGGAAAAACAACTTCAAGAGGGTCTATCACAAACATCACATGAATTCCACATACTAGGGTCAAAGCTCATAAATTTTGTAGTAAAACATAAATCAAAACACAACAACACATTAAACATCCATTTCAACTCATACAAATCATTAACAACTCATAAACATAAAAATCTTTTAGTTTTAAAAAGGGTTCTTGAGATTCTTGGATGAAAGGGACCCAAGAATCAACATCTATATACCTTAACCTTTGAAATTGGATGAACTTTAGTGCTTGAAACTTTATCCACACTTGAAATAAATAAATTCTTGAAGCTCACAGTATGAGGAACTTGATTCTTGAAGAAACCTTGAAGATTTATGGATGATTTTTGGAAGATTAGGGTTCTTGATTGAAACCCTAGTTATACTCTCTTGAGAGAGTTGAAAAAGAAAATGATTGAATTAGGGTTTGAATGAGGGTTCCTCATATTTATAGAGGCTCAAAAAGGGTAGGAAATGACCAAAATACCCTTGCAAAAACTCCCTTGAATTACTGGAAAAATATAGTTGACGCCATCCGTGGCAGGCCGTCAGGTTCGGGATAGGCCGTCACGAATAGTCGTCACAAAAGGGGTCCAAATTCTTGATTTTCTGCCCAGGGCTGACGACGTCAACAAAATGTCGTAAGAATGTGACGACATCATCAAAAAGGGCGTCAAAAACGTGATAGCCCGTCAAAAACGTCGTCACTGTTTTCTAGCTTGACATGCTGGAGTAAAATGGGCATAACTCTTTGCTCCGATATCGGATTTAGGCAAAATTGGTATCGTTGGAAAGCTAATTCAAAGATCTTTCATTTAATATATAGCAAACCACCCAGTTATTAAAATACAACGAGTTATGGTCGATTTAAGTTGACCCAAATTTTGACGGTCACTAAAACTTGAACGATAGGAAAATTTTCAACTCGTTCATGAGTTAGGGGACCTCTATGATCTTAATTCATGCTCAAATAAATTCCCACACGATTTCAAAGTATTTCATACTTGGGAGGATATTTCTTAAACATCTTGACTCCGATTTTCACTTTACCAAATACGCTCTAAGGCTCAGACTGGAAGAGAATTTTGCGGGGCATTACATATGACTCGTATCATTGAGTCATCACCAAGGCAGTGAGTTGGACACCCACACACTATCCATCATATGACTCTATTTCCCTCACTCGTGACCAGAATATACAACTCGTATAGTCCTAGCCATACCCAAGACAGAATCCAAAGGGATTGACACTGGACAACATACAACTTAGCAAAATGACTCGCAATACACCTAATGACCTGAACCACCAAGTCGTATCCATAATAAAAACCCAACCACCAATCACTAGACACCCTATGAGTTGGCTCACATGACCCATACCCACATCATACGACTCATATGATGAGTCATTACAAGGACAGTGAGCTTAGAGCTCAGGAAATTTCCAAGGGCCAAAACCTAGGGTGTTTCAATGCTCCCTCACTTGGATCATTCTCCTCGAATGATGGAAAAAGGCAGTACCAGCATAATTTGGACTCCACATGCCTCTACTCTTACCTTTAACTAATTTAGAAAATAAAGATGTTAGTAACAACACATACCTTTTGCACTAATTTCCAGAGTGAAAAATAGGAACGGATACTTGGACTTCATGTCCTCTTCAGCTTCCCAAGTAGCCTTGTCGACCTTGTGGTGCCTCCATAGAACCTTCACCAAGGCCACGTCCTTGGTCTGCAACCAATGAACATACCAATCCAAGAACTCTACTAGGATCTCCGCATAAGATAGGGAATCTAAAATACCAATATCCTTGATAGGCACAATTTGCGACAGATCATCCATATACTTCCTCAACATAGAAACATGGAATACCTGGAGAATAGATCTCAAACTAGAAGGCAACTCTAACTCATATGCAACATTACTATCCCTCCTCAAAACCAAGTACAGACCAACAAACTGGGGACTAAGCTTCCCATTCTTCCCAAATCACATCACTCTCTTCATAGAAGACACCTTCAAGAACACCCTATCCCCAACCTCAAACTCCAACTTTCTTTGCCTCATATTTGAAAAGGACTTTTCACAACTTTGGGCAGTCTTAAGTCTATTCCAAATCACCTTCACCTTCTCCATGGCTTGATAAATCAAATCTGGTCCAAACATCTCAGCCTCGCCAACCTCGAACCACCTAATAAGAGACTTACACCTCCTACCATAAAAGGCCTCAAACTAAGTCATCCCAATGCTAGAGTGGTAGCAATTATTATATGTAAACTCTATAAGAGTCAAATGCTCAACCTAACTACCATCATGGTCTATTACGTAAGATCGAAGCATATCCTTCAATGTCTAAATAGTCCTTTCTGCTTGCCCATCCGACATTTTGCAAAAAGTTGTACTAAGACTTACCTTGGTCCCCAAACCTTTTTAAAAAAACGACCAAAAGTGGGATGAAAATTGTGTACCATGATCCAAGATTATAGAAATAGAAACCCATACAACTTCACAATCTCTTAGAGTTACAACCTTGCGTAATCTTCTACTAAAAATTTGGTCCTCACAGGCAAGAAATAAGCAAACGTTGTCATCTTATCCATGATGACCCAAACCAAATCAAATGGATTATGAGACCGAGGAAGATCGTTAACAAAATACATGTTGATCACTTCCCATTTCTACACAGGCAGCTCAATTTCTTAATACAATCTTTCGAGTCTCATGTGCTCAACTTTCACTTGTTGGTACACCATGCACTTAGCCACAAAACTAGCCATATCTCGCTTCATATTGTTCCACTAATACATCTCCTTAAGGTCATGATACATTTTCGTAGAACCAAGATGAATAGCATAGCGCGACTCATGCACCTCAGCTAAGATTCTCTCTCACAAACCATTTATATCGTGAACGCATAACCTCCCTTTATACCACAAGGTACCATCACCACTAATCTCGAAGGTCATTACCTTCTTCCCACATACATCACCCTTGATCTTCATATAGATAAAATCCAAAACTTGTTTATCCTTTACTTCAGTACCAAAGGACGACCTCGCCACCTCCTAAACAAACACACCACCATTCTTAAAGTCCAATAGACGAACCCCAAGGTTAGCCAAACTGTGAACATCTTTCACCAATTCTCACTTTTTTTTTTCACATGAGCAAGACTTCTCATGGATAACTTGCTAAGAGTATCAGCAACCATGTTACCTTTACCTAGATAGTAGTGAAGACAAATGTCATAATCCTTGAGCAGCTCAAGCCATCTCTTTTGCCTGAGGTTAACCTCTTTCTAAGTAAACACATATTGTAGGCTTTTATGATCAGAAAAGATATCCACATGCTCGCCATACAAATGTGACGCCAAATTTTGAACGTGAACACCACAGCTAACAATTTAAAGTCATGAGTTGGATAATTCTTCTTAAGCACCTTTGGCTGTCTAGAGGCATAATCTATCACCTTGCCATGCTACATCATGATGTAACCAAGCCCCACACGGGACGTATCATATTATACCACAAACCCATCAATGCCTTTAGGTAAAGTCAAGACAGGAGTCGAAGTTAACTTATCCTTCAAGTTTTCAAAACTACCCTTACACGTATCAGACCATAAGAACTTTACCATCTTTTGAGTTAACTTAGTCAATATGGAAGCTATAATTGAAAAACTCTCTACAAACCTTTTGTAGTAACTAGCTAAACCCAAGAAGCTCTGAATATCGGTTGGAGTCATGGGTCCAAGCCACTTCTTAACCACTGCAGCCTTCTATGAATCCACCATGATCCCATCACTAGAAATGAATTGACCCAAAAAAGTGACAACATTCAATCAGAATTCACATTTTGAGAATTTGGCATACAACTACTGCTCTTTCGAGGTTTGCAATACTATAAGGAGGTGATTAGCATGATCCACCTCACACTTTGAGTAAACCAAAATATCATCTATGAACACAAGGACGAACAAATCCAGAAACTGATGAAAGACTCTATTCATTAAGTCCATGAATGTCATCGGGGCATTGGTCAACCCAGAAGACATAAATAGAATCTCAAAATGTCCATAGCGAGTACGGAAGGCAGTCTTAGGGATATCCACCTCCCAAATATTTAACTGAGGATACTCGAATTGAAAATCAATTTTGGAGAAAGACGTAGCACCCTACAACTGATCAAATAAACCATTTATCCTTGGAAGAGGGTACTTATTCTTTACCCTCATCTTATTCAACTATCGATAATCAATACACATCCTAAGGGAACCATCCTTCTTATGCACTAGTAACACTGGTATACCCCACGAGAACACACTAAGACAGATGAAACCCTTGTCTAGAAGATCCTTTAGCTGATCCTTAAGCTCTTTCAACTCAAGTGGAGTTATTCTATATAGAGGAATAGAAATTGTACGAGTTTCTAGAATAAGATCAATCTCCTTATCAAGAGGAACACCAGAAAGATCATCAGGAAAGACCTCAGGAAATTTATTTACCACCGTGACAGAATTCAAAGAAGGACCCTCCGAGTTGGAATCTTAAACCCGGACAAAATAATAGAGACACCCTTTGGAGATTAATCTCTGAGCTCTAAGATACGATATGAACTTACTCTTAGAAGCTAGGGGACCACCCTCCCACTCAATAATCAGCTTATTAGGCAATGTAAAGACAATTTTGCAGGTATGACAGTCTAGAGAAGCATAGAATGAATACAACCAATCCATACCTAATATGGGATTGAAATCAATCATGACTAATTCTAATGAATCCTCCAAAGTCTCCCGACCATCCACAGAGACCATACAACCCCTATAGACCCTTCTAGCCACCACAGAGCCGCCCGCTATGGTAGAAAAAAAAGGAGCCCAAAACACACTCAGGACCAAAATCAAAATACATAACCACAAATGGGGTTATATAAAAAAGAGTGAAGCCCGAATCAAGTAAACAGTACACATCATGGAAAAAGAGTTTCAACATACCAGTCACGGCATCAGGTGATGCCTCAAACTCCTATAGGTAATGAGAGCATAGATATGGTTCCGACTAGTGTCAGAACTAGATAGTGCACCCTTTGGTGTCGGAGCTGAAGAAAAGGAAACAGGAACCTTGTTTGCCCCCAAAGCAACCTTAGCCACTGGACAGCTTCTAACTATATGTCGTGACAGACCACAATTAAAGAATTTGTCCTTCACTTCATCACAGTAACCCCGATGCAATCATCCATAAAATCTGCATGGGGGATATGACAGAGTTGACTGGGCCCAGCTAGCGTGGGATAGGGCACCCTGTGCCCTAAAGTTGTCGCTATCTTAGAAATATCTGTAGTCATCGAGTAAAACCTAGAATTGGCCCACTTTTTCATGGACCACTATTCACCATCCCTGCTACTCTGTTGTTGGCCACCACCCTGCTCAGAAAATCTAAACTTCTTGCTTTGCCTCTTTACTATCTCAACTTCCTTTTTCTTCTCTTCCTCAACCTGCTACATGTATACAACCAACCTGGATATATCCATGCCCTTGTTCAACAAGGCAACCTTACTCTCTAAAATCAAGTCTCAGAATAACTCAAAAGCAAATTTCCTTATTCTAGCCCTTATGCTAGATACTAACTATAGAAAATATCGAGATAACTAGTTAAACTTCAAGTCATTCTCTTTGACTTACATCTTACCTCGCTTCAGGTTAAAAAAAACTCTTTCGACTTTACTTCTCTCAACTCTTGAGGAAAGAAACGATCAAGAAAAGCATTGGAGAAATCATCCCACATAGCTGACTCAGCATCGTCACCCCTAGTCTGTTCCAATTCCTCATACCATTGGTATACTATATCCTTCAATTGATAGGCAGTAAATTCCATATCCTCTACATTAGTAGCATGCATAACGCAAAAGATCTTTTCCATCTCATCCACAAATCTTGAGGATCCTCCTCAACCTTAATAGCAGTGAACACATAAGGGTTAAAGTTGCCAACCCTTGTAGCCTCAGAAGATGGAGTAATAGAAGCACCATGCTCAGCCTGAGAATCTACCAACTGTGCCAATATATGGATAGACAGACAAAACTCGACATTCATCACATCAACTAGAGGGGCATTAGAAGGGCTGAAGGAAATCGATGGAACGCCAAGAGGGCAATCACTGGACCCCCAGATCGGGTCTAGACCCCATAAGTAGAATGGGTCCCATCAATATTGTCCTCAGGTAGGATAGAGGAATTTCTATGAGTTTCAGATCTTCAAGGATGCATGATCTGAAAAGCAAACAATCAGGAATTAGAGAAAAATTCAGGACCTTAGACTCTACAGCTTAAAAATAGAACACAAGAAAGAGAAATATTCCTAAATGCCTTATAGCCTCTCCCTTTTGAGTGTAGCGCACTACACATCCTTAAAAGAGACTCTACATGACACGGCTTTGCCAGACTCCCAATTAACCATGAACCTAGGGCTCTGATAACAATCTGACATGACCCAAACTAGATCCTAGTCATGTCAGGTATCTCAAGTCCAACCAGGACCAGAGACCACCCCCAATACCCAATGATAACCGCCCTTTATCCAATGTTGAATGAATTTCGTCATATAATAAAATAAAACAATAATAGTTTAAAGATAGAAAATAATGTCTACAATCATAGTCCAACAACCTCAACTAGTTATCCAACCAATGCCAATACCAATACCAAGACTCACACCAATACCGACACTGCCCATGCCCATAATAGTCTGATAAAGCCTCTATCTAAAATCAATAACATCCGATTAGGACATGCCCCCGATCATAGCCAAAACCTAACCAAAGAAATAAAAAACTAAAAAAAGTCCATAGCATAAAATGAAGCCTTCTGGAATATGGAATCTTATCACTTCAGTCTGACTTAAAGTTATTCATAAATCTAAGTCACTGAGCAGGAGGAATGATAGTATGGTCGTTTCCTGCATTACGTGGGGATACAACGCCTGAAGATAGTTAGCGGAGTGAATGTTAGCATGTACTCAGGGATAAAGATAAAATAATGTCATCATTCAAAATCAAGTCAAACGACCATATACAATCACATATATACATATATAAATCAAGCCGAGAAAGGGAATCAGGTTTAGCATGCATTTAAAACCTTTACCTGGGTTGTTTAGCTTTGGTATCCTAAACCACCCAAGGGCTATATGGTTTAGCTCCCCCTGCTAAAAGGGCCTCGATGTGTGTTAGCTGGACGAACTAGAGGATAAATCCTGAGATGACCAGTACATCTCCTAAAATATAAGTGTGACATTATGCACACGATCACCAAGGCCAAACCCTACATTGTCAAACATGAGTTTCTAATATTGATCCCCCCGGGACCTCCACCTTCCATGACTATTCTACACACACCCCTTTAAGAACATATTAAAACCATTTACACATTCTAACCATTTACCAAGGATTCTTTTATTAGGCATTAGCCATTGGTATCATCATACCAAAATTAGAGCTTGCAAGTCTATCCATTTATGTCATACCAAAGACATTAAATCAATTTGACTCTAAAGTTTCCAATTAAACCAATACCATGGACACCAAGGCATTTTAAAACCAACCAAACCAATTTAAGTTTTATTACCTTTTTATGCAATGCAAAGATTTCAAGAATAGTCAAACTATGTAACAAAATCACTCTCATTGGCATTTTAACAAACAGGTTGAGAGAATATAAGTTTCAAAAACATACAAGTAATTTAGGGAATCCAAAGTACCCCTAAATCCATTTACCATTATCATGCATTCCACAATATCAAAATCATAATAAAAGTATAAAAGAAACATCATTAAACTATTAGAAATATTATTCAACCACGAACATCCAAAAACCCCAACCATTATTTCAAAATCACAACAATTCCATGAAAATCATATAGTAAAACACATTCTCTTTGTAAAATAACAATGAGGGAGGAATAACATGCCTTAGACACCCAGGAAGATGAAGAGACTCACTCTTGAAATCCCCCAATTGAGAATCTTGATGAAACCCTAGCATTTTTCTTGAGAGAGGATTTTTAGAGTATTTGATTGAGAATAATAGGTTAATGAAGTCACAAAAGGTGTTTTATGTTATGGTATCCAAAGGAGTTAAAGGAGGAAAATATCTAGAATACCCCCAACTTAAAACTGTAAAAATATTGCAGGTGGTTACGAGTCGACCCTGTGACTTATGATCACAACATATGACTCATACCATTGATTCGTCAACAAGGCAGTAATTTAGAGACCCACACACTGTCCATCATATGACTCCATTGCCTCCACTCGTGACCAGACCATACGACTCGTATAGTCCTAGTCGTACCTAAGACAGAATCCAAAGGGATTGACACTGGATAACATACGACTTATTAAAATGAATCATCACCATACCTAACGAACCAAACCACTAAGTCGTATCCACAACAAAAACCCAACCACTAATCATTGGACACCCTACGAGTTGGGTTACCTGACCTGTACCCACATCATATGACTTGTATGATGAGTCGCTACAAGAATAGTGAGCTCAAAGCTCAGAAAATTTTCAATGGCCAAAATCCAGAGTGTTGAAGGATTTAAATAACTAAATAATACAAGAATAATATCAATTTTAATTTATGCACATGTCTAAATCATAAACATGTAAGAAAAAAAATTAAGTGGTTACATAACTCCACTAAAAAAAATGATCATGTTACTGATTTTTGAATAACTTTAAAACATGTAATTTTTAAAAAAAATTATTTACAACTCACATAAAATAATTGAAACCATAAGCAATACAATAATACTATCAAAAAACTACTTTTCACATATTTCATTAAAATATTAGAAGCCTAATTACTTTTTAAGAAAAAGGACAGAGAAAAAATAAGTACACATTTCGCACTTCTAAACAATAAATTTTCTTCCTCATTTAATTTTTTTTTATTAAGATTACAATACATATCACTATTTCCCATAAAAGTTAATAAAACAATTCTCTTTCCTTTTATATTCACATAGAAAATATACACGGTACATCTACTACATTAAATACAGACATACTTCAATAAAGTACTATAACCTTTTCTTTTCTCAATGAAAATATATACAAGTGCTCTGCACATATACAAATATACTTCTCCACTAAAGCACTATAACCTTTTCTTTTTCAATTATTTTTTAACTAAGAACAAGAATGGATGCTACTCTTCATAAAGGTTGTTCCCTTTCTTCATCTCCTCAAAAAAATTTACTCAAATAAAAATGAAGAAATACAGGCAAAGCAGTAGCTTAATCTACTTCTTCAAAAAAAAATTATATAGAATTTTCGGAGACATATAAACACAAATTTAGATCTTGTCTCCATTTTAATTTTTTTTTCAAAAAAATGGAAAAATTAAAGTAAATTTTTAGATTCATAATCAGATTTTAGGCTCAATGATAGCGCATCTAATTTTAGATCAAAATATTGTGTGTTTGATTCACTCAGATCTAGAAAGAATCTGATCTATTACTAGTCCTCTTTTCCTTTTAAGTGATGAGTACTAATCTGGAAAGTTTTTTACTGGTTGTTAAAAAAAATTGAAATCAAATAACCAGCCTTATGTTGCAAGTATTAACATGCAAATGTGGAACAAATTACCACAAATTTAATATCAATGTAAGTAAATCGAACTAAACAATAGTATGAATAGTGTACCTTAATGGTGCAGCAAAAATCATTGATTTTGCTAGTGGAAGAAATCACCCCAAATCAATTTTATCTCTCTTGAAAATGGAGCTTTTTTTCACAAATTAAGTGTCTTTTGTTCTTGAGTGTGTTAATGTAATTTTTATTTTTATTTTTTCATACTAAACTTTCAATGGGGTCCTTTGCAGCAGTTTCATCAGTTTATTAATCGTTTTCCTTAAAAATTTAAATGGGGATTACATCTTAATCTTATCTTCTTTCAAAATAAGTAATGGGTCGAATCAGATCGGCGCACATGGGTGACTTATGACTTGTGAAATCTAATATTTTGCTTTACAGAAACAACACCAAATTTGGATAATTTGTTTCAATTAATTTCATGCTACTTAATCACCAACATTGCTGAAGAATCACAATCATTCAGAAGTATTGAATGCATTTTTAATATGCACATATTCGTTATCATTTTGTTTGATCTTTATGTATACATCCTCGGGGCAGTATTCATAATTTGAACTTGAGTAAAGAGTAACTTTTTTATTGAATTTTTTAGTGTTTTCTTTTCTTATTTAGTGTAACTACTTGAGTCGAAAGAAAGAAAATTTTCACATGAGATTTTGAAGGGGGAGACCTATAGAATACAAAATCAAAAGTCAAATTTGTATTGTTAGATTTATCCTATTTTGATTGTCTTTTGTGCTTGATCTCCTGCCAAAGCCTCGACAGTAAGTTTCATGAGCAATCTGTGTTATTTATATGATGATTTAGGAGTATGTCAAAACAAAGTAAAAAGACGAAATAAAAATTAAGGGTAAAAAAAATAAGGAACTATATTCTCTTAAATTCTTCTTGAAACCTCGAATACGAGGTCCTTCAAATTTTTATTGTATGACATCAATCAATTAACTAAAATGACTTTGATACCATATTCAACGCATGCAGGTAAACTGACTTCCTTAGTTCTATAAAGTTATTGTGCATGTTGCATCCAAACACACACGCAAGTGTACACGATCATGCAAGTAATATAAAAATTTTAAGTCCAGATATCGTAAAATCAAAGGGACTTATCTATTAACTATTTTAATAAATTAGGCTAATGCTAATTATTTATTCAAGTGGTGGATCTCAAGATATATATCTATAAATTTAATAAATTAAAGATACAAATAAAACAACTAATGAACAATTAACCAAGAAAAGTGCAAATTGTTACAAAATCAATGGATGAATCGATCTAGGATTATGGTTTCGCTAACAATTATGTTTAGTGTTAATTTTATCATCTTATTCGATTATCTAGTTGTTGATTTACGGGGTTGATTTTATAATTTGAGAATGATCGTCCTCTAATCATCTATTCAAACTAGTCTCACAACTGCACCATTGGACAGAAACATAAGAAGCTAATTCGAATGCATTAATTTATCTTCTTGTTTTGTAATAAAGTAATGTGATCTAGGTATATTCATATCCTAGACACAAATCAATTCTTTATTTTACTAAAGAAGAGATCTTACTTCCTATATTCTTCGTTCTATCACTATGTTTCCTTGGTCAGTTCACTTCAGGCTCAAAGATTTATTTTAAAGGTCGCAAATCTGTAAAATAGTAAAAGCAAGAATATAAGAAAAACTATTCTGATAATCAAATAAATAAAATTAAAAGCTACTAAACAATCATTTAATTAGATACTATAATCCTTGAATGAGAAGTTAACTCAACATAGACATGGAGCAATTACAGCAAATCATCTAAAGAAAAAATTAAAAGTAAATAATAAAGGAGAAGAAAAAATGAAATCAATATTCTTCGACATCCACGTTGGCTTCTAGCCCTCTCTAGGTCAAAAATTTTATAAAAACTTTATTTTATGAAATATTTGAAAGTGTAAAAAAAAATTCAAATAAAATAATTGAGTTTAACATAGACTAAAAAAAAATGAACGAATTTGTCTCCGTGCCACGCCACTAAATGCACATATTTGACTGTGTATCATATGCTTGTAGTTTGAACGTATGTGTGTGCAGTAATATCAATTGAATTGAAATAGGGTTACTTTTTATTATTTTAATAAATTTATTTCATTGAGTTGTTTTGATTTACTTCTATAATCTTTCATATTTAATTTATTTTAGCTCCAAATCTTTTCATCTTCACACCATTTTAATTCTCCAAATCTTTTCATCTTCATATCATTTTAATCCCACACATTAAATATAATATTAGACACAATTCATAAAATTAATGCTCAAAAAGAATAAATAAAAACACTAAATATGAGATAAATAATTACTAAAAATATATAATTTGGCCTAACATCAGTGTCACAATTGAACATTTGCAACTATTATTTTTGGCAGATTGAAACAACCATCACATAAAGCACTTCACTTACAACAACAAAGAAAGATGTGGTTATATATTAATTATTCGTTATATGAGAAACTGCATTGAATGATTTGCCCATTTTATCAAAAAGAAAGTTGTATTTTTTTTTGGGTTAAAGCAAAGAGGAAGTTGTAATAATTGTGGGAACATCAATATTACACCTGAGTCACTCAGGCTGAGTGTAACAAATGAATTTTCAGTCAATAATTGATGTGTATAAGCTTCAACAGACTTCTTGCAGAGTTCTTCCATAATGAACACTGTCTTCAAACTCACATTTATTGTTGTGGCTTCTATTAAGTTACCAACATCTAAGATTGAACAATCCAGATCACTTTATTCTAATCTTGTAATTTAGAATATTATTTTTCCTTTCTAAGAGTTATGTATATAAGTACCGCAAATTATTTTTAGATAGCAAAATATAGAACAAGTTCATAATGTCAAGTTGAAGAGACCAGGTAGAGCAGCTCTAGGTGAGGAGTTGCAATCAATAGAAGCCCACAAAATCTTTTATCTATAATTCTAAGAAGTGTCATAGCAAAGTCTTTTATTTGTTGTTCCTATTCTAGCATTACTTTTGATGATATTTTTTTGCATTACAATAAGTAAAGAAAATATAAGCAGAAGAAAATTCAAAAAATATCAAAAGACAAACAGTTAAAAATAAATACCTAGTGCAATTTTAAATATACAATAAAATTCAATTAGAGAATTTTTGCTCTAGTGTAAGTATCAATTTTGCAATAAAACAACTGAATAGTCTTCAATCAATATAATTATACAACGTTATTACCTTAAGTTTACATTTTTGCTAAGGTTGAAAACAAAAGCAACAATTTCAATAGGAAATCCAACACTAAGAACTATTATTTAAGCATAAAATTCAAAATTTATAAGAGAAGTAAAACATGTAATATTTTTACTAAGACAAATTTTTAAGTTTGTGCTATAAAAAGATATTAAGTTGACCTATTCCTCAATTATATTGTCATATTTCTCTTATCAAAACTAAAAATATGATAGAATGAACTCAAAAATATCTTCATTGTTATCCACATAAGCTTAAACTGGATGTAATTGTATCTTCATATACACTCATTTCTGTAATGATTTGAATTTGTGATATTTTATTTCTATGTATATTAACCATTTTGTCTCTCTCTGTAGTTGCTACAGGTTGATTTTAGGATTTGAATTTAGTTGTCATAGTCTACGATCGAGAACGATTTATGTGAGTTTGTAATTATTAGAGGCTTGAAATTCATATAATTGATCTCGATCAAAATTCATTATTCTGAGTGTTAGATGATAATTTGAACTACACCAACAGATTCAGAATATCGAATTTTGGTTAACAGCTTGTTTGGTTCGAGTTTGACGCCTTTTTTCTTTCATTTCGATCCTTCATTTGGAAAATAATGGAAAGCGGTTCCCAGAGGTTAATTTATTGTAAACAACTTTTTTTAAAAAACTAACACCTTCATTGAGATTTCAAATCATGATTTTAATTTTTTGTAATACAAAATTTGACCCATAAGTTTTTATTTTGTAAAAGGAAAACTGATCATTTTAAGTTTTGAAAAAAAGGCTCATGTTTGGTATAAAGAGATCGTACGTAACGTGTGAAAGAATTATATCAAAGAATAGCTAGTTACTATTATTATTGATTAGTGAATCTTTATAAAATTATGTATACTTGAAAGTTTTTAATCACAAATATTTTTTTATAAAAGAAACATGGAGATATGTAATTTGTCAATGCAGTTTGTTAGCATATTATGATATCCTATTTTTGAATTAATAGTTTGTTAATTTTATAACATTATATATGAATTGAAGAAATAACTT
Source organism: Capsicum annuum (assembly GCF_002878395.1). Classification (NCBI taxonomy): domain Eukaryota; kingdom Viridiplantae; phylum Streptophyta; class Magnoliopsida; order Solanales; family Solanaceae; genus Capsicum; species Capsicum annuum. The sequence continues at coordinate 181,212,601 of NC_061117.1, read as the reverse complement.
TCATAACTTGCGGAATGTTCTTGTTAATAAGAAAACATACAGCCTAAAAAATCCAAATTGTATGTCCAAATAAAACTTTAATTACATCCCAATTAATTTCATGTCATGATTTGAAATTGTGATTTTGTATCGCATGACCAAACGATCCATTAGAGTGGAATTTAGGGCTTGGGTAATTACTACTATGTAGAAGTAACTTAAAGAACACAGCACGTCGTCGTCGTGCTAGCTTAAACCAAGGATAATTCTGTCATTTCATTCGTTCTTTTGTCTATTATTTTACTTGAAACTCCAGGACTTTAGCTCCGCTAAACCCACGTCTAGATCTCAATTGAATTTGGGAGTTTTCCCCCTTTCCTTGGCTACAGAGATTTGCATGGTGAGTTTTACTTTTTTCAATTTGAATATCTCATGTGCCTCTGATGAATTATTTATAACTTGAATGGTTAGAAATTTGCTTCGCTATGTTGGGCTCTTTATGTCCTTAATTGTAATTTAATAAGATAACTAATTTGAATTTTTTGAAACCCCTTTTGTACTTTCTCTTGAAAATTTGATGTGGTTATGCTGATTTTGTGTTAATATTAATTTTGAGTTTCTTGTAATTTTTCGTTTTGTGGAAAAAAGAGCAATTCCAATTAAAAATATTGTATCTTTTTTCAGTTACCAGTTTCAAGAAAATAAAATGTTTTTTTTTCTTTTTTTTTTTTAAGATTACTTGCACTTTTTGCTGGTGGGAATCCTGTAGATTCAGCCGGGGTGCACAAAAGCTGGTTTAGATACCGCAGTATCCCAATAAAAAATAATTATTTGCACTATGTGTGTGGTGATTGTAAGAGTTTTTTTTTTTACTATGTGGATATTGTAATGTTTCTTGTTTTTGCTAAATATCATTCTTTTGTGATTTTCCTCTTAGATTAATGTCATTAGATTGTACTGCAGCTTTGTTGTGAATCAATAAGAATCTAGAAATAATTTTTTTTTAGTTGTCTGTTATTGTTATATGGTGGACTGTTTCCTTGTTTAGTGACACCTTATAACTGTTTCAGTAGTATTTTTAGCTGCTTTATTCCGGATCGTCTCCACTTTGTGGAACTATACTAGATATGTTCTTCTTGTTCTTGTTAAAGTTTTGATATTTAAAAACTGTATAAATGGTACTACTATTTTCCCCGTGTCAATTTATTTGTAGTTTTCTTATGTTTACTTTCAAACCAATCTTTTGTAGAAATGTATGATAAGGCTAAAGGAGTTTGTAGTGGAATAATAAGATATAGAATCGACCGGCTTTGTTGGGGAGCGTTTTATCTCCTCAATTTGAGACTTTCTGACTCGAATTTGAATTTAACCACCTTTAACATAGTTAATTATTATGTATTTGTTCGTCGGCAAATCTACTTATCTTTTGCAATACAAATTTGTTGTACTAACTGTATATATTTTCAGCAATAACTATGTCTCCGAATAAAAAGATCACCAGTCCAACTACCTGCTCACCGAAAAAGTGCTGCCAACACACTACAGATAAAGCTTCTGCTATCAACAATAGGCGACATGGCCTATATAGGTAGCTAGCATCTGATAAAAAAGAAGTGCTTCTCCTGCAACGGCGTACAAGATATCAAGAATCAAACACTCAATACCTCCTGAGTAGTGCTCCTACTTCATTAGTTGCTGCTCGACCTCAATTTAGTGCGCAAAGAGGCATCATTATTACAGAAATATCACCGCACCGTGAAATAGGTTCGCTGAATATAAGAAATAAATGTGTGGTGCTTTGTCTTTGCTATACTCATTCAAACATACTATGTTTGTTGTTCTATCAGGCAATGCACTTTGCAACAACTGTTCCACGATTGAATCAAACAAAGGGAAGGATATAATTGGTTGCTTCTCCACTTTTGCAATCGGTATGTAGCATATATATACTTCTGATATTTACTTTTCCAAAAAAAGGCATTGGTTGTATTTATTATAACTCTCTATATCAGGCTCAACATCAGCTCTACCCACTACCCACTGAACAACATAACACAACTATAGGCACTACAGGTTCGTTTGTTTATTTTTTAATCTGCCCAAAATTTGTTTATTTTTTAATCTGCCCAAAATTTTAGAATTGCATTAACTCTTTCTATATCATTTGTAATTATATCTACATTAGGCTTGGCAACACTTACACATCAATGACATACTCGAAAGAAAATATCTCCTAAAACCAAAGGTTTGTCTTATTGTAAAATTACTGTACTGATTTTTCAACTCTTTTTTGAACTTATATTTCATTCTCTGGTAACTGATTGCATAGGTAATAGGTTAAGAAGCATACATTGTTTCAATATTAAACAACTTCCTGCTGAAGCAAGCATTTTGAAAAGAGTTTCTCCCTATGGATATTGTAAGGTAAAGAAATTTGAATATGAATCACCTGGATTCTGCTGTAGTAATGGCACTGTTAAATTGACATCACATGAAATGCCTATAGAATTATTTAACCTTTTTTTGGACAACACGGATGAATTTATATATTTTCGTACATATACTATAATGTATAATAACATGTTTGCATTTACTTTTCTTGGAGTAAAATATGACAAAGAGCTAGCGAATAGATACCACGGTATCTATACCTTTAGAGTTCAAGGACAAATGTATCACTTCATTGAGGATCTAATACCTTCAAATCAAAGGCCAAAAAACCTACAGTTGTATTTTTATGACGATCACACTGAAATGTTGAACCATATGGCTTTCTGTAGCGAAGTTAATCAATCAGTTGTCAAAAAATTAATGAATATATTAAAAATAAATCCATATTGTATCTTTCTAAAATCTCTAATGCAGATTCCTAAATTGCCAAACTTGAACATTGCACTTAAATGTGATACTACCTTAAATCAACAAGTGTATAACTTACCGACCGTCTCAAAAGTTGCGGCAATATGGTTAGAGCAAGAATCAAAAACTAATCGTTCTGCACCACATATTTGAATTTATCCTTGTAATAACTATAGTCAATTAGTCAATTATTACTATGGTTATTATGATCCTTTACAATACCCTATTTCCCTATGGTCAAAATAGATGGCATTGTGGAATTAAAAGAGTTGTGCAACCCCGTAACAAAAGAAGTCAATCACACCGTGAAAACGAAAGGCTTCCAAGTTTATCGAATATGTGCTCTATTGACGGATTGCTTAATATGGAAGCTAAAGTTCTACAAAAAGAAAAACAAAAAAGAGATAATGTTTCTTGTCGTGAATACTATTGTTATAAATTTCAAATCAGAGATAATGACAAAAATGGAGTGTTACATTCAGGAAGGCTTTTTCAACAATACTCAGTTGATGAATTCATAGAAATTGAAACTCAGAGATTAGATTTTGTGTCATGTAATCAGGATTTGTTTCGCATAGATGCATTACAGGGACTTATTGATTTTCTTAGATATGGTGATAGAGATGCTTCAAAGATAGGAAAACAAAGATTCCTTCCAGTACGTTTTAGGGAGGTCCTAGAGATATGCGTTAGCGCTATATGGATGCTATTGCATTAGTTCAACATTCTGAAAAACCTGACATATTTTTGACCATGACTTGTAATCCTTCTTAGATAGAAATACAAGAACATTTACTAACAATTGATGAAGCTCAAAATAGACCTGACTTAATTAGCTGAGTATTCAAGGCAAAAGTTGAAGAGCTAAAAACAGATATACTAAAAAGAAATATATTTGGAAAAGTAGTTGCATTTATGTACACTATTGAATTTCAAAAACGTGATCTTCCACACGCTCATTTTCTTTTGATTCTTAGTGATGATTTCAGATTACTCACCGCTGAATCATATGATCAAATTGTTTTTATTGAACTTCCTGATCCTAAAGAAAATCCTTATTTATACAAACTTGTTAAGAAACATATGATACATGGTCCTTGTGGTTAGTTAAATCCTACAAATTCATGTATGAAGAAAAAAGGATTCTGCAAATTCAAATATCCAAAGCCTTTTGCAGATCGAACAACACAAGGGAAAAACTCATATGTAATTTATAGAAGAAGAAATATCGGTATGTATGTGAAAATTAGAAAGCAACTTCTTGACAATTCATGGGTAGTTCCTTATAATCCTTGCCTACTATGCAAATTTAATTGTCATATCAATGTTGAAATATGTTCTGATATAAAAGTTATCAAATATATTTACAAATATATATGTAAAGGGCATGATAAAATCTATTTTGCTGTACAAGATAACACAAATGTTGAAATAGATGAAATAAAAGAATATCAATCTGCTAGATGGGTTTCAGCTCCAGAAGCTACATGGCGCATATTTGCGTTTCCTATTAGTGAAATGAGTCCAACTGTTTATCATCTTCAACTACATCTTGAAGAACAACAATTTGTATCTTTTAAAGCAACTGACACCTTAGACAAAATTATGAATAATCCTATAATTAGGAAAATAATGTTAACAGAATTTTTCTTGATGAACAAAACAAATGAATATGCTAAACAACTTAATTTATTATATATAGAATTTCCCCAGTATTTTGTTTGGTCGGTAACATACAAAATGTGGACACGAAGACATCGAGGTAATGTTATTGACCGTATTGTCATGTGTCATCCAACCGAAGGAGAAAGATACTATTTAAGGCTTTTATTAATGAATGTAAGATGTCCAAAATCATACAAGAGTCTTCGAAAAATAGATGAAAAATATTGCAAAACATTTTGAGAATCTGCTGAAAAAAGAGGATTGTTGCTTCATAATAACAATTTGGTAGAATGCATGTTAGAAGTTTTATCTTATCAAATGCCTTATAGTTTGCGTCGTCTATTTGCTACAATATTAGTATATTGTAATCCTAATAATCCAAAAGAACTATGGGAACAATTTGAAGATTCAATGTCCGAAGACTTTAAGAATTTATCGAACATAACCTTACAACAAGCTCAACATTCAGTTCTAAATCATATAAATGATATATTACATAGCATGAGACATGATATTAATGAATATAAACTTGTTTTCGAAAATATCTTTCACTCAAGAACAGAATCAGAAGCAAAAGATATTACCTTCAAAAAAAACATAATCGTTAGTGAAGAAGATTTGTTGTTATATAAGAAATTGAACATAGAACAAAAAAGAGCGTACGATATTATTCTTCAAAGGATTTTCACAAATAAATCAGGAGATTTTTTTTATTGATGGTCCAGGAGAAAATGGTAAAACATTCTTATACCGTGCTTTGTTAGCCACTATAAGATCGAAAGGACTTGTAGCTTTGGCGACAGTAACTTCTGGTATTGCAGCCTCAATTCTTCTCGGAGGACGAACGGCTCATTCACGTTTCAAAATTCCAATTAATATTGATGAGCAATTCTCCTGTAATATCAGTAAGCAAAGCTCCCTTGCATTTTTAATTCGTGATGCAAAACTAATTGTATGGGATGAAGTATCAATGTCAAAAAAGAACATGATTGAAGCGTCTGATTTGCTCATGAACGACATAACAGACACAAACATACTCTTTGGTGAAAAAGTTATAGTATTCGGTGGTGATTTTAGACAAACACTTCCTATTGTTCGAAGTGGAAAAAAGGAAGACTTTATTTCTGAAAGCATATTGAACTCCCATATTTGGAATCAACTTGAAAAATTAAGATTACCAGAAAATATATGGGCTAAAACTGATCCTGCTTTTTGTGAATACCTTTTGAGAATTGGAAATGGAAAAGAAAAAATAAATATCAACACAAAATAGAAATTCCAAGGTAGTTTATTATTCCTTTCACTACCGAAAAAGAATCATTAGATCTCTTATTCAAAGTGATATATCCAAACTTACATGCCTCTTTTAATGATTCTTCTTTTATGACCTCTCGAGTTATCTTGACGACAAAAAATGACTTTGTTGATGAAATAAATAACAGACTTTAAACTCACTTTCCAACAAATGCTAAAATATTCATTGCTACCGATGAAACAATTGAACCGAATGATCAAATTCAATTTAAAGATTTCTTGTACACTATAAACCTTTCTGGCTTACCTCCGTACAAATTAATATTGAAACAAAACTTTCCTATTATATTATTAAGAAATTTAAATCCTTGTGAAGGTTTATGTAACGGAACACGATTGGTATGTTGCGATTTTAAAAAACATGTTATAGGTTGTAAAATTCCAAGTCGTGATTTCAAAGATAAAACATGTATTTATACCTAGAATACCATTACAATCATCAAAAGATGAAAAAGTACATGTTCCTGTTAAAAGAACGCAATTTCCAATACGCTTATGTTTTGCTATGACTATAAATAAAGTACAAGGACAAACATTAGATTATGTTGGTATTTATTTACGTGAACCAGTTTTTTCTCATGGTCAATAATATGTTGCTTTATCGAGAGCAAAAAGTTCCAACTGTATAAAAATATTAATCAGGCCACCTACTGCAGATAATGATGATGATCAATCAACTTATAATGTTGTGTATGACGAAATCATTCAAAAAGCTTTGCTGTAAAAATTTTCATGCCATCTTTATACTAAAAATAATACCTATTTGCATTAATTTCATCAAATCCTCTCAAATGTTTCGTTGAATTTTCTTAAATCTACCTCTCTTTTCCACTTTCTCTACTCTACTCACTGTTATTCTGAACGAGATGGAAAATACAAAAGAGGCACCAACAATATTCATGCTAAAATGATGCAGGCTCACCTAAATCAGCGATGGAGATTCTTTCAATCCTTATTCAATCCTTATGACAAAATTTTCTTTCTTAATGAGATTTGAAATTTTTTGTTGTTGATTCTTCTGTTTTGACAATTTTTAAGAGAGATCAAAAAAACAGTTTCAAAATTGTTCCTTCACTATCCTTTCAGGTTATAATTTTTTTAAAATCTAATGTTAAAAGCATTTTGTATTTGCTAATTGAGAAAAACATCTAATAGTGTTTATGGTGGTGGCATATGTTAATTTATTTATGCAGGTTGTTGTTATGAGAATGTCACTTCATTGTCAAGGCTGTGCTGGTAAAGTGAAAAAATATCTCTCCAAGCTCGAAGGTACATATATATCTAATAGCTATTTTTGCCAACTCCATTGTTCTTTATTTTTTGGTTTTTTTTATCTGAATTCTCCTCACACTTTTCCCTGATCTTCTCTTCGAGAACACTCTCCTCATCTCTTATTTCCCCATTCTCTTTATCTTCTTTATATCTCAGACATTATCATTGTCACAGTTTTCCGCTTCTGCTAATAGTTTCGACCATTCGTTGTTGTTACTATGACGTTCTGAGGCACAACGAGGGCATCTTTTCTTGCTCTTTATAGAGCTTTAGTCCTACTTGATAATTAGAAAATCGGAAACTAGAAAACATCTGTTAAGAAAATGTAGCACCGGCATAGTTTCATCTGAACACGTTTAATATCATTAGCCGAAAAGAACACTATTTTACCAAGAAAAACAAACACATTGTTAAATTTACTGTTCTTTTTTTTTGAAAGTGCGAACTAGAAAAGTTTCATTTTATGATGGGAATAATTTCAAAGTGAAATTGTTAATTAACTGATATGAAAAATCATGCTTCTCTTGATCTCCTTTATAAGCTCATGTGTAAGTTTATCTTGATCTCTTGTTTGCATGGTGTGTTTATTTGATGTGTTTCTACTTATTTTTTCATTTCATATGTGATACTCTATTTAATTTTGACTAATTCAAATTTGTGTTCGAAAATTTGACTTGAAATAAAATGCCCTCTCTGAAAAAGCTAGCTCTGTTCAAGAAGTTTCCCTGAAATAAAGCTCTCTACTAAAGGTCACTCTACAAAAAGTTTTACAAATTAAAGCTATAAGTTCATCCAACAGTCCTTACTAAACAAACCAAGAGCACGGGATTATTCCTCAAGTATACAGTGTCATTCTTGTTGCCTTTTGATGTTCAATTCTTCTATGTCTGACCAACCGACATAACGACTGAAGAAGCAACATCCCATTCCCAGACTCCTCTCTTCTTTTTCCTAAAAGAAACCAGTTCCGGACCATCCACCACGAAACCATGGCGACATGATAATGCAGAAGGAGGTGATATGTCTTCTGTAGCACGTCTACACATAACACTACCTGACAAGTGTAATCTTTTGTGGTTCTTCTATCTATTATTTTAATTGATATTTCTATTATCTTCTCGATTGTTCGGATTGCCTCAGGTCTTCTCTTCTCTCTATTAACGCCTCCTCTTCATTAAAAACTCAATAACCGCCTCACAAATTCGACAACTTGAAGTCTACATCTCAGCTGATTCGCATGCTGAGTTCTACTTTTTCCATTTCAATTTCTCATGTGCTTCTGCTGAACTATTAATGTTGGGTATCTGGGGCTTTTTATATGCTTAATTATAACTTCTTTATGATGACTTTAACTTTATTACATTTTCTATGTTTCTGTTTGAAATCGTGGGATTTGAATGTCAGTTAATTTGGGGAAAAAGAAGAAATAACTAAGAAAAAGTTAATTTAACTGCCTGAGACTTTGACGAGTGAGATTGAGCTATTTATGATTAACAAATTCTGTGATAATAATGTTATTTTTCTTTTTGTGTATTGATTTGGATCTTTTTGAAACCCCTTTTGTATTTTTTGGGGAAATCTGAGGTTGTTATACAGATTTTGTGTTAATATTAATCTTGGGGTTCTTGTAAATTTTCATTTTTGTAGAAAAAAGAATAACTCCAGTTAAAAAGATTGTACCTTCTTTCAGTTAGCACTTTCAAGAAAAGAAAAAGATTGTTCTTTTTTTTGTTTTGGAAGATTATTTGCATTTTTGTTGGTGGGATGTTATCTTAAAATCAATTTTTATGTGTTTGGAGCAGTGATGCTTGGCAGAAGCAAACAAGCAAATACTTGCAGGCATGCAGCTGCTCCTCAAGCAGATACCCGTGTACGATTTCACGTGGATCAGACATAATTATTGGTAGTGCACGAAACACAAATAGCCATATTTGAAGCTCCTAAACTGGAATGCCTCAAGCAGGTGCAGATTCCCTTCTCTAAACCTTTTCAATCCCAAGTTTCAAATAAGAATACATATACCTTGAGTTCCACTGATTAGAATTCCATTGCCTTACGCTTGTCACCTGTGGAATCTGCATTTTGTTTCAGGTGAAATTCCTAAATCATATTTATATCATGAATACCAAAAGAGTATCAGAATGTGCATATCCGAATGTGCAAAATATTGCTTTAATATCTTTTACTGTATGTTTCTTTTTTGTTGTTCTGCTAAGTTTAAGTCTGATGTTGGATTTTTCCTCTTCAACAGTCGGTCCCTACAGAATCAAATGGGCCAATTACACCTGCAACATATTCTTATGGTAACTTACCTATTCTAATAAATAGTCACAATACCTTGGCAGTTCGTATTGTGATGAATGTTTATCTGACCAGTTTTTTTTCAAAGTGAAAAGAAAGACAATCTGTTAAAAGTACCCACAATAACTTACCCACTTAAATTGATTCAATTTGTTTTATTTTGTCATTTGCTCGGATCAAATCAAAGGTTGTAACTTCACTTTCTCAGTTCACTTCCGTAATTGCTCTTGTGAGTCATGTTATCCAATTTTCTTGGTACGATAATTTAATTAATCTAAGCTTTTATTGGTTCTATGTTCCGGTTTTAAATTGTAGGATTTCTTTACTTATATTTACAAATTGATTATTCTGAATCTCTGTTAATTTAGAGAAAACGAAGCATGATACTCTTGAAAATCCTAAACACATGGTTTAAGCTACTTTAAATTTTAAATCGTCTTGTTGTTTGTGAATTACATTAGCAGATAAGAAATATAAAAATAGAAAAAAACAAAAATGAATTAAGATAAATGGGAAGAGTTGATTATTGTGATAACAGTAACACGAAAATAGGGTAATGCCCCATACAACAAAAATAAATCATTTGCTGGTAGTATTGCAATGGCAATTGCTGGTTTCTTACTAACCATTGAGCACTTGAAGCTTTCATTGTTATCATGTTTTTTTAGTTAAGCCATTAGGTGTATGTATCAGTAAAAATATGTCTTAGAAGATTAAGCAGCGGACAAAGTTTCTCTTATGTTCATTGTCATCTACTATTGTTATGTCATTGTCTTGCTAATATGTACATGTCAAGTGCATTCATGAAACTACATTTTCCTGACAGAGCCCAAAGAAAACAATGAAAACACCAGTAGCTATGATGCTATTAACGTCATCCTTAACCATGACTTTTCAGGTGGTTTGCACTTTTGATACTCCAATTGCTGCAATGCAATTGTGGTCTATAAAGGAGTTACAGAAGACATAGGATGTTCTTATGCTATTGTCACAGAATATTGGCAAGGCTTGTGTCTGCACAGTTTCTGCTTGTGTTGAATTCTCGGCTACTTTTCATGGATTATTTGTTCTGAACATGTTTTGTTGAATAACTGAGTCGCGTTTATTAATGCGATTAAAGTTGTATCACCTCCTGATGAGTTCATTCCTGATCAAGCAGCAACTGCATCTCCACCAACCCCTTTTAATGGCCTTTCTGAGTGTAAACTGACTATTACAAATTACAGCTTTGTCATTATTATTGGGCCCGCGCTGGCGCGGGCTTCTCCACCTAGTAGATTAATAGGACACTAGAATTAAGTCTGTTGCCTGGTGGGGTGCTGAATGTATTATAAAATAAATATTGAGTGTGTATTTTTGGGAAATGAACAGTGAATATTACCATACCATTAAATTAATTACATCCTATAGTGAAAGTTGCTAGATCAACTTCTAGAGAAAATATGTTTAGCCAGCCTAAGTCTCAGAAAACTTACAGATTCTATCTATATATTCCTCACACTACCTACCTTTTGATCCTGTATACAAATTAATTATTTCCTTAACTATATGTAAGACCCTTAAATTTTGATTAATTTATTTTTGACTTTTTTGTATTCGTAACATTGATTTTTGACTTGATTTATGTTTAGGGATGTTAAAAGGGTAATTTGGAAAAATTTCAAAATTTTTGAAAAGGATTCAGGGAAATTTTGGAACTTCGAGGTTGAGATTTTGTGTGATCGTTGTGTCACAAAGGTTATCCTTAGTGATATTGGTGTGGCACGGAGGATGACCTCTGCTATATTGGCGTGCAACGCTAAGCTGTAATTTTCGTGCAATCTTGCTTTTTTCACTTAAGGGTGAGGGGCTTATGGTCTTTTCACCTTTTTCGAGACTTTTAAACATAAAATAATCTCATTCCTATCGGTTTTCAAAGATCAAATCCCCTACTTCACTCTCAAGCACAAAACCCAAGAACATTCAAAGGTTTCACTGTCTATTAATCATCTAGGCTCCAAACTTCACATTGTTTCAAATTCTTGTGTGTTTTAGGCATCTTTATCTTCCCCAAACTTTAGTTTTACATTGTGGCATTGATTTGATGGATTTTTATGTTAACGCCTTGAGTCTGTACCCCGGACGCTACACGGTGCTTATGACCCCAAAGAACCACAAGCTAATCCATGACTGATATTTGTTGTGAGCACTGAATAATAATACTGAAAATAGGTTGAATTGCCATAAGGTTCAAAATCTGAAAACTGATAAAGAATATCAATTATAATAATAATAATCTGCAAAATTGAATAATGTCTGATAGTCTAGTCTAAAAAGCCTCTGATTGAACTGTATGAAAACGGAGTTGATCAAGCCCTTAACTAACTCCGACTATTGAAATATGGAAATAAAACATATCCTCAATAGATGAGGACTCACTACTAAATCTGACACTGTTAGTTGAATCTAAATCTGTCTATGCATGATCAGGAATCTAAGCATCCGAACTTATGATATGAGACATCATAGCGCAAAGAAAGAGTATGTGTCAGTACGTGAAATGTACTGGTATGCTAGATAAGGTAAGGCTAAATACAAGGGTTCATGTACAGAATAGTAACTAACTGAATGATATAGAATAACTAATTATGAGTACATAGAAATCTGAAGCTACTTTAAATACGGAGTATGCAATACTGTGCATATGCATGTATATTGTATCTAAGATTTTTACTGAAGTTGAATACTGAGTTCTGATAACTGAATAACTGATATCTGAGATTACTGATAACTGAATTACTGATACTGATTTACTGGTAACTAAATGACTGTGTCTGACAGTCCTGATTCTGTAGAATTGAACTGAGTCCTACACTGCGACTGAAACTGTGGGAAGTAATCATCTAACTAACATGCTCCAAATAAGATAATGGGGGTCCAACCTGTAACCCTAGTTGGAAGGGTGTCAGTACCATGCCATGGGAAAGACAACTGAAGACCCTCATCTGGTAGGTACTTTAATGAGAATGGTGGTAGCCTCAACTGGCAGTTTGATCTCTTAACCTATGCAGGCTACATAGTTTTGGAATGCAAGGACTGCTTCTAAGGATCACATCCTCTACTGGCAGGTGAGTTCCCATCCTTGGGTTCACTCGGTGCTGAATCCTACTCCCAACTTGTAGATGCTGAATACTATACTGAGTTGAACTAGACTGATACTGAATTTCACTGGTTCTGTAACTGAATGAGTTCATTGAGTTCTGCAACTGCCTGAGTACTTACTATTTTGGGGCACGACTGAGACTATTCCGTAACTACTATAGCTCTAGGTAAACAGCTAGATTGTCGAGTATTAGATACCCTCAGGATTCGATAGCATGAAAAGTAAAGCATAGCATGATCTTGAAAGCATAACAAGGTTCACTTGTTCATAATTCATTCGTAGAGACATTTTATCAAACACTTGTAGGGCATAAACTTGTACATATGCTAGCATGTCATGATTTCACCATTTAATTCACATGGACATTTTATCAAACACTTGGGGAGCACCACTTAATGCATATAATTATGGACATGATGTAAACACTGTAACTACAATACGCAATCTTGCTAATTCAAGGATTATATCATGGGAATTACATAATTCAATACGCATGCTATTTCAATTTCATGGAATCTACAATTAATCATGATTGAAACTCACTAATGTCATGAAGGTGAATATAATCCAATTTCAAGCTTGTAAATCATGTATCAATAGTCTTGTAGTTTTAAACATGGATTCTTGGACTCTATGGGTGAAAGAAACCCATAGATGAACACCTAACATACCTGGGTATATTAATTCTTAAAGGTTCTTGGAGGAATTCTTAAGTTTGTTCTTGATTTCTGAAAACTAGGGTTTTGCCCTTTGAGAGAGAATGTTTTAATTCTTGAGTAAATAATGAAATAATGAGCAATTAGTGCTCCTTTAGGGCTAAATTTTGTGTTTAGGACTGATTAGCGTTGTGGAAAAATACAAACTACCCCTGGGAATAGTGTAGAATTCGTCACTAAAAACCCCAATTTTGGGCCTCACCGCGATGCAGTGGCATCGCGGTGAGCCACTGGAATATGGCTGACACTGTTCAAAAGGGGATGAACGTGAAATGGACCCTTGGCGCAATGCGTCACCATCGCGGAGTCTCACTGGAATTTGACTACTGAAAGATGGCTAGTGACGCGACGTGGTGGGATCGCATTGCCATACTGGAAAATAACAATTATGAACTAGAGCATTGGCGCGATGTGCCATTATCGCGAAGCTTCACTGTAAACTGACGACTGCCATTTGGCTAGTCTCCGCGACGCACTGATGTGCCAGATGGCACATTGCTTTACAAAAATGGCTCTAACTCTGCGCCCGGGTATTGGATTTGGGCGAATTTTATATCGTTAGAAAGATGACCGAATTTCCCATGCATTGGTAAGCTCTAAACTGAAAAATACTGAGTATTTCAAAAATTTTATATAGGATTACTCATATATTGAGAGTTAAATTAAGTTTGGAAAATATGGGGTATTACAATATCTCCCCTTTGGGAGCATTCGTCCTCGAATGAGACTGATTGAGCTGAGAAATACTGATAGAATGAGCTTACACACTGAACATGCATATCTAATGCATGAGTACAAAACTGAACTGATTCATGAATACATGACTGAATATGCAACAGTAATTGATACCAAGATTATAATTGTAACTGAACATGGAGTTGAGTAAATCTAAGAAATACTGTTACCTTAAGCTAAATCTGAATTTGCGGAGAAGAGGTGAGGATACTTGGTCCAAATATCTACTTCTGCTTCCCAAGTAACTCCCTCAACAGACTGATTTTTCCAAAGAACTTTGACCAAGGGAACTTCTTTGTTCCTCAGTCTGTGAATCTGATAATCGAGGATTTGGACTGGAACCTCTTCAAAAGAGAGATCATTCTGAATATCTATGCCTTCTAAGGTAACTATGATTGCTGGGTCACCAATGTATTTCTTTAGCAAGGATACGTGGAATACTGGGTGTACTGAAGCTAGATCCGAAGGCAACTCAAGCTCGTAAGATACCTTTCCAAAACGGATGAGGATTCTATAAGGACCGACATATCGGGGACTGAACTTTTCCTTCTTTCCGAACCTCTTTACTCCCTTTGTGGGAGAGATTTTTAAGAATACAAGATCACCGACCTTAAACTCGAGATCCTTTCTCCTCACATCTGCATATAATTTCTATCGGCTCTGGGATGCCCTAAGCCTTTCCCTGATAAACTAAACCTTCTCTAAGGAATCAAACACTAAGTCCGTCCCTACTACTGCGGCCTCACCCACCTCGAACCAACCAATTAAAAATCTGCATCTCCTACCATAAAGAGCCTCAAACGAAGCCATCTGAATACTGGAATGATAGCTGTTATTAAATACGAATTCAATCAAAGGAAAGTGATTATCCCAGCTACCTTTAAAATCAACAACACATGCTCTCAGTATATCTTCTAGAGTCTGAATGGTCCTTTCTGCTTGACCATGTATCAGAGGCTGGAAGATTATACTGAGGTGAACTAAGGTACCAAGACCCTTTGTGAATGCTTTCCAGAAGTGAGAAATAAAATGGGTACCTCTATCTGAGATGATAGACATTAAAACTCCATGTAACCTAACCAACTCTCTGATATAGAGTTTGGCATAGTTTTTAGTTGAATAAGAAGTATAAACTAGCAAGAAATGAGCTGATTTGGTTATCTTGTCTACAATGACCCAAATAGAATCATGTTGACGATGTGTACGAGGCAAACCCATCACGAAGTCCATGTTCACTTCTTCTCATTTCCATTCGGGAATACTGAACTCCTGTATGGACCCACTAGGTTTCTGATGCTCAATATTAACCTGCTTACACATAGATCACTTAGCTACAAACTCTGCAATATCCCTCTTCATCCCACTCCACAAATAGATCTCCCACAAATCGCGGTACATCTTAATTACCCCTGGATAAATAGAGTATCGCGCACCATACGCTTCTACAAGAATTCATTGCCTCAAATCATCTACACCTGGTACACATAAATAACCCTGGCAACGCAAAACACCATCTCTCCCTTAGGATAAAACCTCTACTTTCTATCTCTGACTGACTCTTTCAGCTTAACTAGACTGGCATCTCTGTCCTGTTTTTCCTTTACTTCAGAAACCATAGATGATTCTGAACTATTCTGCACCCACACACTGCCCTCTACTGAAATGACTAAGTGGATACCTGATCGGGCAAGCTGATGAACTTCTTGAGTTAACTTCTTCTTATCATTCTCAACATGAGCAACACTACCCATAGACAGCCTACTGAGAGCATTTGCCACCACATTAGCCTTGCCTGGATGGTACAGAATACTCATGTCATAATCTTTCAACAATTCTAACCATCTTGTCTGATGCAAATTCAAATTATTTTGAGAAAACACATACTGCAAGCTTTTGTGATCTATGAACACATCAACATGCACCTCATACAAATAATGCCTCTAAATCTTTAAGACAAACACTACAGCTGCTAACTCAAGATCATGGGTAGGGTAATTCTTCTCATGGGGCTTAAGCTATCTAGAGGCGTAGGCTATGACCTTACCTCTCTGCATGAGGACACAACCCAAACCTACTTTAGATGCATCACAGTATACAACAAACCCATCTGAACCATCTGGTAGAGTCAAAAATGGGGCTGAGGTTAGTTGAGTCGAGTATTCAACTCTTGAAAACTCTTGTTGCAGGAATCTGACCATACCGATCTCAGATAGCTATTTTTGGAATGTCACATCCCCTGACTCTGAGCTGATAATAACCTGATCTGAGGTCTATCTTAGAAAAGTAACTGGCACCCTGAAGTTGGTCAAACAAGTCATCTATTCTAGGAAGTTGGTGTTTATTTTTTACTATGACCCTGTTCAACTAACGATAATATATACATATTTTGAAGGAATTATATTTCTTACACACGAATAAGACTAGTGCGCCCTACGAGAAAACATTGGGTCTGATGAACCCCTTGTCTAAAAGGTCTTTTAATGGCTCTTTTAACTCTTTGAGTTCAACTGTGCCATTTTGTATGGAAGAATAGATATAGGTTGAGTGTCTGGAACAAGGTCTATTCCAAAGTCGATTTCCTTTACGGGAGAAACTCTGGGAAGATCTTCCAGAAATACAGCTGAGAATTTATTTACTACTGGAACTAACTCAAGACTGGGAGTTTTTGAACTAGAGTCTTTGACTCGCACAAGATGATAGACACATCCCTTGGATATCCATTTTCTCACTCTAAGGTATAAAATCAACTGGCCCTTAAGCTTGGTGGTACTACCCCTCTATTTAAGGATTGGTTTATTTGGAAACTGAAAATGAACATTCTGTTTCTACAATCAACTGAGGCTTAGCATGAATGGAGCCAGTCCATACCAAGAATGACGTCGAAACCCTTCATATCTAACTCTACTAAGTTTGTTGAAGTGACTTTCTGAGATATCATAATCGGACAGTTCCTGTATACCCGCCAGGCTATAATAGACTGACCCACTGGGGTAGAGACTGAGAATGGTTCTGTTAATACTTCTAGGTTGATCTTAAAATTTACTGCTATGTAAGGAGTTACAAATGATAAAGAAGTTATTGGATCTAATAGGGCATAAATATGTAAATAAAAGATCTGTAACGTACCAGTGACCACATCAGGAGAACTTTCCTGATTTTGTCGAGACTGAAGTGCATAGAGCCTGTTTGGGCGTTGCCCACTGATGGCATTGAAAGCGACACCCTGCTGATTCAGGCGACTGGATTAAGCTAAAAGACGATTATACTGACCTTGAGAACCTGACTGAGGAAAATCTATGACTCTATAGCCTATTTTGTCACACCCAAAACAAACATCACTGCTAACTCTGCAGATACCCTAGTGGTTTCTTTCATATTTTAGACAAAGAGGATTTGTTTGAGCACTATTGACACTACCCTGAGATTTAAAGCCTGGCGCCCTCACTTTGTTACCATTTTTGAACTTAGGGGATGAAGCACTGGCTGAAGAAGGAGCTAGAACCAAAGATTTTGGATGAAACTGGGAATGGTTACCGCCCTCTGACTTAGGCTGAGTGAAATTAAAGCTACCTGTCCTAGCTCTCTTGTTTTTCCTCTCTTTATCCTTATTCTTAGCCTCTTCTATCTGCTGAGCATGAACCATGAGCGTGGATATGTCCATCTCCTTAATTAGCATCACTGTTCTGCACTCCTTAACAACACTTTCTGATACCTCTGACACAAACTTGCTCATTCTGTACCTACTTTCTGCTACTACATGGGGATCATACCTGGATAACTGAGTAAACTTGAGGGAATACTCTTTCACACTCATACTGCCCTGCCTGAGCTTGATGAACTCTAACACCTTGGCTTCTCTCAGCTCTAAGGGAAAGAATTTATCTAGGAAAGTAGTAGCAAACTCTTCTCACTCTATGGGCTCTGCAATTATGCCCCTGTCTACCTTCCACTACTTAAACCACGTATGAGCTACATCTTATAGCTGATAGACTGCTAACTCAACACTCTTACTGAAAGTCATCCCCCATGATATCTATAACTTTTTGAACCTAATTGAGAAACTTCTGTGGATCCTCTTCGGGGTTAGATCATGAGAATAGGGGAGGATTCATACGGGTGAAGTCCTAAATCCAGATTGCAGCAGTATTAGCCACTGGGTTGGCCTGAACAGTAGCTGGTCATTTATTCTAAGCTGCTACAAAATTGGCTAGAGTGGTGAACGAAGCTCTAAATTCTGTACGGGAGACATGCTAATCTAGGGGATCTGCCTGCACGGGCTGAGATGCTGACTAATTTTCGGTCCTTCTTCCGTTAGTCTTTTTGGGAGGCATGTTCTGTAAACAGAAGGAAAAAACAGATTAGACTGAGAGTTTAACTTGAGCTCATGCTCACTCGTACGATATAAATACTGAAAGAAGGGAAACTTTTCCTAAAACATCTCATAGCCTCTTGCCCATAAGTGTGGTGCACTACACACACATGTACAAGACTCTACTAGATGCGGCTTTCAAACTCCCTAGGACTCCGTTGAACCTTAGGCTCTGATACCAAGTTTGTAATGCCCTAAGTTTGTACTCCAGATGCTACACGGCGCTAACGACCCCGAAAGACCACAAGCTAACCCATGACTGATATCTGCTGTGAGCACTGAATAATAATACTAAAAATAATACAAAAAATAGGTTGAATTACCATAAGGTTCAAAATCTGAATACTAATAAAGAATATAAACTATAATAATAATCTATAAAACTAAATAATATCTGATAGTCTAGTCTGAAAAGCCTCTAACTGAACTGTCTGAAAGCGGAGTCGATAGGACAAGCCCTCAACTAACTTTGACTACTGAAATACAAAAATAAAACATACCTTCGATAGATGAGGACTCACTACTAAATCTGACACTTTTGGCTGAATATGAATCTTTTTATGCGCGGTCAGGAACCTGAGCATTCGAACCTATTATATGAGGCATCATAGCACAAAAAAAGACTATCCATCATTACGTAAAATGTATTGGTATGCTAGATGAGGTAAGGCTGAATGCAAGGGTTCATGTGCATGAATAGTAACTGAATGAATGATATAGAATAACTAATTATAAGTACCTATAAATCTGAGACTACTGTAAATACTGAGTATGCAATACTATGCATATGCATGTATACGGTATTTGAGCTTTTTACTGAGACTATTCCATAACTACTGTAGCTCTAGTAAACAGCTAGATTGTCGGGTAGTAGATACTCCCAGGACTCGATAGCATGAAAAGAAAAGCATAGCATGATCTTGAAAGCATAACAAAGTCCACTTGTTCATAATTCATTTGTAGAGACATTTTATCAAACACTTGTAGGGGTAACGCGATATTGGTGCTTCGTGCCAAGGCTTATTTAAGAATTGTCCTTTTCCAGTATTCCAACGCGATACCACAGCGTTGCGGTGAATATCCAGGTCGCATCCAAGGGGTAA
The DNA here is from genome assembly GCF_002878395.1 of Capsicum annuum. Lineage (NCBI taxonomy): Eukaryota > Viridiplantae > Streptophyta > Magnoliopsida > Solanales > Solanaceae > Capsicum > Capsicum annuum. Next base: position 181,193,146 of record NC_061117.1, on the reverse strand, counting down.
CACAATTTTACTGCATCACGTTGATGGTCCAATTCCCCGTTGTCCACTTTCCAGTGACACAGCACGATAGCCCCGCATCTCACCAAGGGCCTAAATCGGGATTTTTCAGTTAATTTTTAGTTTTAAATTCTGAGTTTTTAAATTATTCCAGGGGTATTTCAGTCTTTTTCCACGGCCCTAGTCAGCCTTTAACACAAAATTCAACTCTAATAAACCTAGTTACACCATTATTCATTCAATTTTTCCCCAAATTAAAGTATTCTCTCTCAAGAGGCAAAAATCTTAGTTCAATAATCAAGGTTAATCCTCAAGAATCTCTCCAAGAACCTTCAAGAACTCTTCTTCTCAGGTATGTTAGATGTTCATCCATAGATCCTTACCTTCCATGGAGCCCAAGAATCCTTTTTCAAAATACAAAATTTATGATTTATTGATCTCCATGTTTGAATTTGATTGAATTCATATTCATGGTGTTGTTTGAATTACATGATAGTCATGATAAATCCTTCAATTTGCAAGATGATTGTTGTAACCATGTTAACCCTAAGTGTTTATGATTTAATGAACCAAGTATGCTTCTTATGTGTTTGATAAATTGTCTATGAAAATAAAATAATGTCATTATAGCATGCTAACATGTATTCTCCATCTATGTACAAGTCAATGCATTACATGTGTTTGATGAAATATCTCTATGAATGAATTATGACAAAGTGAACATTATTATGTTATTCAAGATGATACTTTGCTTTACTTTTCATGCTATTGAGTCCTGGAGTATTTAATACCCGATAATTTAGTTGTTTACCTAGAACCAATATCAGTGACAGGATAGTATCAATCATGTCACAATCAGTAGTACTCTTAGTCTGTTACAAAACTCAGTCAGTTACAGAACTTAGAAAAACTCAGTAAACTCTGTATCAGTCCAGTCCAGTTCAGTATAATCAGTTCAGTATCTTTTAGTTGGGAGTAGGATTCAGCACCGAGTGAACCCAGGGATGGGGGCATTCCTGTTAGTGTAGGGTTTGACCCTTAGTAGCAATCCCTAAGTTACAGAACTACGTAGCCAGCGTAGGTTGAGATGACTTCCTGCTAGATAAGGGTTGACATATCTCTCATGAGTTTTTCTATTAGTGAGGGTTGACAAAAATGTCTTCCTGCTAGTTAGGGTTAACTCACAACCAATATTAGTACCTGTGGCACGATACTGACACCCTTCTAATTGGGGTTACAGATTGGACCCTAACTTAGTTATGTTATCTTATTTAGGGCATATCAGTTAGATGATTACTTTCCACAGTTTCAATTTCAGTTTCAGTCTTTAGCTTAGAACTTAGTTCAGTTTTACAGAATCAAGACTGTCAAACACTGTCAATCAGTATTAGTAAATCAGTTACCAGGAACTTCAGCTATCAGTTACTCAATTATCAAAACTCAGTACTTAGCTTCATGTACTCTTATATTCAGCTACTCTATATCATTTAGTCAGTTATTGTTCATGCATATAAATCCTTGCATTCAGCCTTACCTCATCTAGTATACCAGTATATTCCCACGTACTGATGCATACTTTTCTGTGCTATGATATTTCATATCATAGGTTCGGACGCTCAGGTTCCCTACTACGCATAGTAGATTCAAATTTGGCCAGCAGCAGTAGATTTAGCAGTGAGTCCTCATCATTCGAGGATATTCTATTATTTCATATTATTCCATCGCGTCAATGCTAAAAAATGACAATTATGAACTTGAGCATTGACGCGATGTGCCATTATCACGGAGCTTCACTGAAAACTGACGACTGCCATTTGGCTGGTCTCCACAGCGCGCTGATGTGCCAAATGGCTCACTTTTTTACAAAAATGGCTCTAATTCATCACCCGAGTATCAGATTTCGGTGAATTTTATATCGTTGGATAGATGATTGAATTTCCTATACATTGATACTCTCTAAACTGAAAAATACTGAGTATTTCAAAATTTATATAGGATTACTCATGTACGGAGAGTTAAATTAAGCTAGAAAAATATGGGGTATTACATTTAAGTGGCAGGTTTTGAAATTGAGTATAGGGGTTTTGGTTGTTATTTATTTAATTACTCGTCCCATGCTTTGAATTGACTGTTCATGTTTTAAATTGGCATTTTTAGGAATGAATTTGAACTTTAATTAAATGGTTAGAATAGAGAACATGGGTTTCCCCAAATTGAATAAATTTTGGCTTGGAATTGCAGCAACCTCTATCCGCTTTGTTAATTTAATTTAACTATGGAAAATTCCATAGTTTAACTTACTTTTGAACTCAATGCACTGCATTAATGGATAAATGGTTATTTAAATAGATTTGGATTGCCTTGGTGTCCATGGTTTGGATTTTAATGGAACTTGCGAGTCAATGTAGATTGTGTGGATTTGTTTGACATATTTAATTTAGATTGCAAGTGTATTAGTATGAAGATACCAAGTGGTAAATGTCTTGATGAATGACTCCTGGGTTAATGGTTAAAATTATGTGCTAAGTGGTTTTAATTTAGGTTTAAAGAGGGTTGTGTAGCTCGCCGTGGGGAGGTCTCGGGGGGACCAATACTGGAAATCACGTTTGCCTTTGTGGGAGTCTTTATGACCGTGTGCATAGTTCACATACACACACACACACACACACTATATATATATATATATATTGAAATGGTTGGAGCCTCGTTGGCTTTCTCCCTTCCTTAAATTTTTCTAGTTCATGCGGCTAACACGCATTGGACCCTTTCAGCAGAGGGAGTTAAACCCATAGAGCCTGTGGATGTATGTATGTGGTTTAGATTGATTTTGGACACGACATTTATTTTATCACTTTCCCTAAGTTATACTCCAGTGCTCATCCCACTGGCCATCCTAGGACTCTATATTGTTTCATAATGCAGGGTTTGAAGACACTTCTTTTACACCTGTGCAGTGTTAGGTGGATTAACACGTCTGTCGAGTTGTTGTGAAGTGGTGAACCTTCATACTTTGGAAGTCCTTATCATTTTCATATTCTTTTATTTTTGACTCGGTACTTTTGAATTCTTTTATTCATGGTTGGGGGTATGTCTCGGTCTATTTGGTATTCTGGTTTAGTGGCTATTGTGGACATATATAGGTTGGTTGGATATTGTTTAGACTCTTAGTTTCATTGAGTCATTTATTCATCTTCTTATTTCTATTTAGTTGGCTTCCACATTATTATTATTATTATTATTATTATTATTATTATTATTATTATTATTATTTAGTTGGCTTCCACAGACAAGCCTTGATTTGGGTCGTGAAAAGTTTGGTATCAGAGCACGGTTTAGAGTCATTAGATGTCCATAAAGACGTGTAGAGTAAAGTCCTTTTTATGGGTGTATAGTGCACCACACTTAGAAAGAGGAGGTTGCAAGGCATTTAAGAATGTTTCCCTTTCTTGTGTTCAATTTTTGGGCTATAGAGTCTAGCATTATGAAATATCTCTAACTCATGACTTCCTCACATTTTAGATCATGCCTCCTCAATGATATGATGTTCATAGAAACTTTGCTGGTAACTCTATCCTACCTGAGTATAATGTGGAGAGAACTCACTGTGTCTATGGAGTGCAGATCCGGCCTAGGATACCTGGTCCTGATTGTGCCCCTCCAACTGGAATTCTACCTATCCTTACTAATTATTCTTGGGATTCTTAGAGTGGTGATGCTTATGATCAGACGCCTCAGGGGGACATCTCTAATACAAAGTTTCTCTAGTGTATTCATTTTCTTATTCAGTTGGTGACATCTCATCTCATCAATTGGATCGTGTTGGTTTTGTTTCTCCTTCATCTGATGTCATTCGGGTTTGCCAATTTATGAGGTTGATTCCCCCAACCTTTACAAGCTCTAGAGTTGAGGAGGATCTCAGGGGTTCATTGATGAGATGGAGAAAATTTTTAGGGTAATATACGCTACTGATGTAAAGGTTGTGGAGTTTGTTGCATATCAGCTAAAGGATTAGCTTATCAGTGGTATGAGGAGTGGAGGCTGTAAGGGGTGAGGATGTTGAGCGGCTGTGTAGGATGATTTTTAGGGGCCTTTCTTGATCACTTATTTCCTTAGTAGTTGAGGGAAGCTAAGGCTGAGAAGTTTATTAATCTGATGCAGGGTAAGATAAGCGAGAAGTAGTATGCACTGAAATTTCAGCAGTTATTTCAATATGCTCCTGAGTTGGTGTCTAGCCAGAGATCCAAGATGAGGAAATTTTGTTTTGGGTTGTCCTGTGACTTGGTATTAGAGTGTAAGGCTACAATGTTGAATAATGATATGGACATCTCCAAGCCTGTGCATTATATACAGTAGGTAAAGTATGAAAAAAAACTGCAGAGATTAAAAAGAGTTAGAATAAGAAGTTCAGATATCCAGAGCAGAGTGGGGATCAGCAGAATAGTGAGAGAGATGGTAAAAGTGAACCAAGAAGAAGAACTGGGGAAATTCTTATTCGTCTGCTAGTGCTCCCTGTCCTAAGCCTTCAGCGATCGCCATTCTCAGAATAGCTGTGGTTCTAAGGCACAGGTTGCCCAGTCCCAAGCTAGTGGAGCTCAGTCAGCCCCACCTTATCCTCCTTATCATTTTTACAGGCAGTTTCATCATGGTTATTATGAGGAGGGAAAGATCAGTGTTATAATTGTGGCCAGCTGAGCCACATACAGCGAAATCGTCCTTCAGCTAAAGTTGCCATTGGGCTAATAAAGTTCTAATTGCCACGTCTTTAGCTTTTACGCTAAAAGGCGCTACTTTTGGTACTGACACTGGCCGAAATTGCTGTAGACACATGATTTTTTACCCTCCCCCAAGTATAATATATATATTTTTTGATATTAAATATTTATATTTGATCCGATATTATTTTAATTCTTATTTTATTTTTTAGTAGAATTTCATTTTAAAAATTGTGAAAAAAAACATTCAAAAAATAAAGTTACATTTTAGGATATTTTATTTTTATTTTTAAATAATATGAAAAAAAATTCCAAAAAAAAACTATATTTTTTTTAATTTAGATTTTATAAATAAGCTAATAATTTTATTTTTCTTTATTTATATTTTGTTTTAGGTTAGTTTTATTTTTATTATATTTTTTTTAAGTATATAAAAATTAATTAGTTAATATTATTATTATTATTATTATTATTATTATTTATTTCATATATAATTTATCTATTTTAAATTTTAAAAAAAAAAAAAGAATCATTATCCTATAAAACTACCCCAACCACCCCCTAATTTCTCTCAACCTCCCTCAACTTCCCAACCCCCTACACACTATATTACACACACACGGATAGACAACACACAAGGATACACGGACAGAAACCCCAAAAAAAAGAAAACTGAAACGAAAAAAAAGACAAGGAAGAGAACAACATGAAAAATTTAGAAGGCATTAGAAAATTAAACAAAAAAAAAAGAGAGAAAAAGGTAAGAGAAAAGAGAAAGGAGGGGACGAACAGTGAGGATTAGAGAAAACAAAGATGAGAAAGAATTTGAAAGGAGAAATCATAGAAGGAGAGGTGTAAAACTTAGGAAAAACAAAAAGAGAAAATCGAAGAGAGTACAAGACGGGTAGACAACGAGTTGGTGTTTGAGGTTTGGTTCGTGATTTCAAGTTCACAACTTTTTCATTTTTTTTGTTGTTGGTAACTATTCTCCTAGGAGGTAACCCTCTATCTTTCTTTGTATAATGTAATATCATGATTATGAAAAATTCAATTTCAATATTATGAAGCGGAGTTGTTTTTATTTTGTATTTGTTGCTATAATATTAAAGTATTCAAATCTTTGTTTTGGTTGAATTTGAAGTGGGATTTAATATAATATATGATTACATGCATGCATGCATGGATTTGGCAATTATAAATATCCATATATTAGTCATGAACAAGTCCCAACTTTATGTATTTTTCCTACAAAAAAAATAACACTTGAACATAGAAAAATAAATAAAAAATAAAGATCACACATGCAACGCATGAACAAAATTCAAGTATCAGCCATCTTACCTTCTTAAACTGTTGTAGCCATAATTTTTCCTTCAAAAACCGACAACAATTTTTCTTCTCATAACATTTGTAACTTTGTTTATAAATATTGAGTTTGCTAGTTCTTACTTAAGTGTAATCCTTTTGGTTAAGAATACTCATCACTCTGTTTGGTGAAGTCAAAAATTGATTTTTAGAGTGAGTTTGTCTATAGGTGTAACCCTTTGATCCTTAGATTCGATTTCTCATGTTGTGTCTATAATTGGCACAACTGAAAACAAATGCTATGACTATGATTTTATTACTTGAAAAATGAGTTATTTTACTCTGCAAGATAATACCACCAAGGGGTTGAGTTTATCTGATTCTCCATAATTAATATTGTAACGGTGCGAGGTGAGTTGCGGACTAATTTCAAGCTCGTTGTGAATTTTAAGAAAAGAGTAAAACAAATGGAAGAGATGAATCAACGCCTTTTAATGCTAGATAAGTTTTAGGCACGTTCAATACATGTTTGTCTCGAATAAGAATGCGGTGAACGCATCTTTCTGAGACGTTTAAAATAATTTGAGGATGCAGTATTGTACTTAGGCAAAGATTGACTTAATATTAATTTCCACTAGTTTAATATAAGATATATAGACAGATTTTAGATATTAAAATTGAGCAAACTTAGAGCCAAACATAATTTATCAAAATAGTTTAAGTCAAGATAAGTCAATAAAGCGACCGTGCTAGAACCATGGGACTCGAGGGGTGCCTTACACCTTCCCTTCGTTCAACAGAATTCCTTACTCAGTCTTTTATTTTCGCAAACCATAATAAGAGTTATTTCTTTTGATTAGGGATTCAATAAGGTGACTTGAAACACCATAACTCAATTCCAAGTGGCGACTCTGCTAATAAACTAATCCCTGTTCAATATCGTCACTTTAATTGGAAAAACTCTTCGACTCAGCCCTCGGGCGAAAAAGAAATGTGACATCTCTGGAGACTCTGCTGGGAAAATAATAAGAATTCAAGCTTTTGATATTGACTTTACTTTCTTTAATTATTGTTATATTGTGTTTGCTGGCCTTATGTGCTACTTGTCGCTCATTTAGTGCTTTGATATTGTTGAACTGTATTATAATTTGTCTTCTCTTGCGCACCCTCTCTGAGTCTCTAAAATAGGATAGAATAAATTCAGCGCATGCATCCTACTTTCTTTTTGAGATAGCCGGAGTGTCAAGGCACCTGGTGAAGGATTATAGTCCCACATGTTAGGTGGAGTTCGGATCGGCAACGAAGGCGGTGTTGCCCTGCTACCGACCAAGTTGTCCCTCCCGACTCGAGTGTCATCTAGGTAAGCCAGTCTAGATACCTATCCCTATTAGGCTTAAACTTAGAAGAACTAAAAAATTAGAATTTGGTTATCCCTATTAGGTGCCGCTTTATTTGCCTTATATGCATTTGACTTAGCAGAACTCGGTATAGAGGTTGGGTCTGTCTAGGACAGGTGACCTATTTTATAAAGACCAACATATGCATCCTACGTGCTCTTTGACATTTGCTTGGAAGGTTGTTTGTTAGTTGACCGGCTTTAGACAACTTTAAAATGCAAGAGATTATATTATTCTCAAATTTAGTGAATCATTTTTCAAAAGAAAAATTTTATTTCTGAAAATAAAGGAAAAAATTTAGTAACATAATTTTACTATCGTCATGAACTACGAGGGTCTGATTCTCACTATTTAGCAGAATACGTAGGAAGCCCTTTTCGGGATACGACCCTATCTTTTGAAAAATTATTCATAGATTTATTGAAAAATATTTTGAAAAAAATATGATTACTTTCATGATTATTTTCTAATCCTTAAGTCCAATTTTTATATATCTAAATAGCCCTGAATCTTTAGGGATCATGAGGCTAAGTTTTTACAAAATTAAAAAAATATATAAATCTTAACAACCCTGAACCTTTAGGGGTCATGAGGCTGAATTTTGTTCGACATATATTTCAAGAACTACGCACAGTTGATTCTCACATTAATGAGATACATAGGCAACCCATATCGAGTTTGGTGATATTCTTAAGAAAAATTTTGAAAACGACAAGCCTTGACGCATTCGTTATTTTCAAAATCAAAAATAGTATGGTGATTGATTTGCAGCTAAATTGGCATGTTATCCATGCAACAGAGGTTCAAAGAAAAGAGAAAGATGACCCACAAAAAATAATATAGGGTCTAAGATAAGGTGGTGTAGATTGTTAAAAATAAGGAATAAGAAGAAGTGGTCATGAAGGTAAAAGTTCAGAGCAAAATATGAGTAACATGTCCAAGGATTAAGAGAGAAAAAGAGTGTTTCTTACAAGGTTTTGTACATGTTTTTCAATGTTCACTTGCCTCTAAGGTCCAAAACATCAAAGTTGGATAGAAACGAGGGCATGAAGATCCTTTGGGTCATTTGAAGAGGTTTTGAAATCAATTAAGAGGAGTAGGGGAAAAGGAAAACTGTTGACGGCTTACCTTGGAGAGAGTTTGATGATAATAAATTCATAATGGTTGGGGCCAAAAACAATGATGATGTAGCAATGATTATGGAGACTCCATTAAGGCCGACGTGCAAATCAGTGGCTAAAATATTAAGTTCGGCAATTTAGAAGTCACTCTGCTCCCCATGAAGGAGTTTTGGTAGTCTGTTTTGTTCTTCTTTCTTCTACCCAAATTATTTTTTGGGTTATAGTTTGGGATCTATATTATCTTATTTTATTATTATTTCTATTTAAATTATTTTGTCTTTTTTGTCAATAAAATGTTGTGTCCCTTTTATCTTTTATTTTTATTTAATATTTATTGTGGTTGTTCGTCTTTTCTTTCTTTACATATTACTTTTATGTGATTTTCAGTGATATGACATGCATGATGAATTTTCACCTGATCTTAAAACCTAACTAAATTCTGAAATATTTGACCAAGAAGATAGAGTTGAAAAAAAAAAAGCATAAGTGTAGAGATGTTTGGTGACCGAGTTGTAGCCCCACTTCAATAAAATTGATGCAATCACCCTGCGAATTAGAAAATGACTTGGTCTTCAACAGAAGGTCCATCTCTAGTATTTTGAATAAGAGCAGTCATTGGATATATAGTTTTCACTATCAAGCAAAGCAAAAGGATATTAGGTCAAAAAAGACATGAATCATTCATTGAGAGAAAAGTACAATATGTGGACCTGCATGTTTCACAAAATTAAAAGAAGTGACACACGTGCATGAGATTAGACACGATCAATGTTGAAAAGATGCATATGATCTTCATGTTCCACTCTCAGATTGCATGTTATGTACTTCTGTTTTTAAGGATTGATATGACGAAGGCATTTTTCTGCTACCTAAATATTGTGTCATCCTTTGTTACCCTTTTTGAGCTTTAGTATTATTTTTGTTCATATACCCTCTTTTGGAATCAATATAGATTCAACAAACCTCGAACAAAAAGTGTCGAGCATAATTCTAGAATCAGAAAAGTTTCAAAAAAAGCAAAGAAAATGTGGCAAAAAGAAAGAAAAGGGAAAAAAAGTCAATAACTACTGAAAAAAAGCAAAAGAATGATTTGTTTGAACTACGTTCGACCTGATTCTTGCTATGACAAGATACGTAGGCAACCCTACTCTGGGGTTCGGTCCAACCAAAAGAAAATTCAAGTTACCCAGAATGAAATAACATTGGGGAAAAAGTTTATTTCCTTAAAAGAGTCAATTTCAAAAGTTGTATGTTTCACCCAATATTATGTAAATTTTTTGGCCTCATGTCTCCCTTTCTTTCTAACCTTTTACAAAAGCCAAGTTACAACCAAAGAAAGACCTTCAGATCGATCTTTGAGAATGTCAAGTCTAAACATGTTATGGGTGCATTATGTTTCATATGTTGGGCATTATCTTCAAAAAGAAAAAAATAATGAAAAAAATGAATGAGTAAAAATGAGAGTCTTATAGGTGAAAATCCTTTTGGGCATCATAAGGCAACCGTGAGTTATGATATCAATAAAAATGAGAGTCTTATTGGTAAAAGTCTTCATGGTCACCATAAGATGTCAATGAGTTGAAAAAGAAAAGAAAATGGGAGCGGCTTGTTGGTGAAAACCCATCGAGGTGTCACTAACCTAAGGAGGATTATAATCCAGAGGGAACAAGTTTAAGAATGGCTCCCTTTCAAATTCAATGAGTGGGCAAAAAGTGATAGTGATGAGTTTGGATAGATCAGGTTGTTTAATTCAAAATGCATGTCATAATCACTAGAATCAACTGCCACACCTAGATAAAATTTTCTTTTTGACATTTTTTAAAAAAAGAGATTCTATTGTCCTTTCCTATTCTTTTTGTTATTTTTATTTTTATTTTTATTTCTATTTTTTATTTTTGATTTTTGATTTTTGTGTCTTTGTGGTCAAAAGAAAATCACTATCATCATCTTTCATGTATTTTTGAGTAAAAATTTTGTCAAGATAAGTAAGAAAGGACTTCAAAACTTGCTACCAACTCCTTTAGTTGTGCAAAACAAGACAAAAGACCAACACACAATGATAACATGTTTCAAAAATAAAGTAAAGTACTCGAGAATGCTTGTTATCCGACAGTTTTTGGACTCATAAAAGTATAAAAGGTGTATTTGAAGCTGAATCCCGAGGCATCATGCAAGAGAAATATGATTTGAGTCAAAATATTTTAGTAGTCAGAATTTTAGGTCAATACTACAACAAGTCAACAATACCTATCAATGATTTGTAATGGAGCTGGGCATGACAAGTGCAAGAGATCGTATCAATAGCCAAATCCCACAAATCAACCACTGTATTTTTAAATTAAAAATTTTTCTTTATATGAAACAAAAACATGTGTTACCTTCATATCAAAGGTTTCAAAGCTTAACTATTAAAAGCTGTAATTTCTCACTTCTGCAAATGTAAGAGGCAGTACTGTTACACAAATTTGGTAATTAATAATGGTAAAAACTCATCATTTTAACCCCTAGGAGACGCATTTCCTAGTCCGGATAATTCAAGATTCATTTGTTAGGTAAAGCACTTCCTAACTTAAACCTTCACTCCTAGAAGACGCACTTTCTAGTCTAGTCATTTCATTTAATCCTTAGGAGATACACTTCCTAGTCTGAATAAGTCAGTTTTCATTTATTAGGTGAAGAACTTCCTAACTTGAACCATCACTCCTAGAAGACGCACTTTCTAGTCGAGTCATTTCATTTATCACTCCTAGTAGATGCACTTTCTAGTCGAGTCATTTCATTCAACTCTTAGGAGATACACTTCCTAGTCTGAATAAGTCAGTTTTCATTTATCAGTGAAGTACTTCCTAAATTGAACCATCACTCCTAGAAAATGTACTTTTTAGTTGATTCATTTCATTCAACTCTTAGAAGACGCACTTCCTAGTCTAAATAAGTCAGTTTTCATTTGTTAGGTGAAGCACTTCCTAACTTGAACCATCACTGCTAGAAGATGCACTTTCTAGTCGAGTCACTTCATTTAACCCTTAGGAGACGCACTTCCTAGTCTGAATAAGTCAGTTTTCATTTGTTAGGTGAAGCACTTCCTAACTTGAACCATCACTCCTAGAAGATGCACTTCCTAGTCGAGTCATTTCATTTAACCTCTAGAAGACGCACTTCCTAGTCTGAATAAGTCAATTTTCATTTGTTAGGTGAAGCACTTCCTAACTTGAACATTCACACTTAGAAGACGCACTTTCTAGTCGAGTCCTTCAATTTAACTCTTAGGAGACACACTTCTTAATTTTGGTCATCAGTTTTACTCTGATGAGACGCATTTCTTTAGTAGGGATTTGATTCACACTCTGTACTATACTTTTCAAAAGTTGTAATCTGATGACACTCGTAAAATTTAATAGTGCAAACAGGGGCAAAATTTTGTTCGTGTTTACTAGAATTTATTTTATGCTCAAGACCCTTCTGAAGAATGGGACAGGACCCTCCTGAAGAATAGGAATTTATTTTATACCCAGGACCCTCCTGAAGAATAGGAATTTATTTTATGTTCAGGACCCTCCTGAAGAATTGGACAAGACCCTCTTAAAGAATAGAAATTTATTTTACGCTTAGGACCCTCCTAAAGAATGGGAATTTATTTTATGCTCAGGACCCTCCTAAAGAGTAGGAATTTATTTTATGCTCAGGACCCTTTTGAAGAATGTGACAAGACAATCCTGAAGAATGGGAATTTATTTTATGCTCAGGATTCTCCTGAAGAATGGGACAGGACCCTTCTGAAGAATGGGAATTTATTTCTTGCTTAGGACCCTCCTGAAGAATGAGACAGGACCCTCCTGAAAAATAAAAATTTATTTTGTGCCCAGGACCCTCTTAAAGAATAAAAATTTATTTTATGCTCAGGACCCTCCTAAAGAATGGGATAAGACCCTCCTGAAGAATGAGAATTTATTTTATGCTCAGGACCCTCCTTAAGAATAGGACAAGACCCTCCTGAAGAATGGGAATTTATTTTGTGCTCAGGACCCTCCTGAAGAATGGAAATTTATTTTGTGCTCAGGACCCTCCTAAGGAATAAGACAGGACCCTCTTGAAGAATGGGAATTTATTTTATGCTCGGGACCCTCCTGAAGAATGGGACAGGACCCTCCTGAAGAATGGGAATTTATTTTGTGCTCAGGACCCTCTTGAAGAATGGGACAGGAAACTCCTGAAGAATGAAAATTTATTTTGTGCTCAGGACCCTCCTGAAGAAAAGGATAGAACCCTCCTGAAGAATGGAAATTTATTTTATGCTCAGGAGCCTCCTGAAGAATGGGACAGGACCCTCTTGAAGAATGAGAATTTGCTTTTCGCTCAGGACCCTCCTGAAGAATGGGACAGGACCCTCCTGAAGAATGAAAATTTGCTTTTCACTCAGGACCCTCCTAAAGAATGAGAATTTACTTTATGCTCAGGACCCTCCTGAAGAATGGGAATTTACTTTGTGTCCAAGATCCTCCTGAAGAATGGAACATTATTTTTCTATGTAACCTTTTCTTTTAAGTTCAGGAACATATTTGAAAAATCAAAATATAAAGTTCAAGAGCCCGCTTGAAGAACGGGGTGAAGAAAAACAAAGTCCAGGAGCCCGTCTGAAGAACATGGCAAAGAAAAAGTAATTCCAGGAGCCCGCCTGAAGAACAGGATGAAGAAATTATAAGTCCAGCCCGCCTGAAGAACAGGATGAAGAAATTGTAAGTCCAATAGCCCGCGTGAAGAACAGGATGAAGAAATTGTAAGTCCAGGAGCCCGTCTGAAGAACAGGGTGAAGAAAAAAGGAAGTCCAGGAGCCGCCTGAAGAACAGGATGAAGAAATAACAAGCCGGGAGCCTGCCTGAAAATAGGGTGAATTTTCAAGTTCAAGTCATGAAAATTAGAATCATGATTTTACAGATTGTAATTTTTATTTGTATTTTTTGTTTTTGATTTTTTGTTAGCCATTTGAATGTAAAAGGCAGAATTCGTTAATTGGAAACTCGACGGAATCTCATTCGACTTTTAACTCTTTTTCTCTCCATATTACCATTGAACTACTCGTGATCAGATTCCCTTATAATCCGGAATAAATAGGCGGTCCAAAACCAGGACTCGGTCACATCGTTTATTTTATTATATTTTATTTTATCTTCACTTTTTGAATAATAGGAGGATCAAAAATCATATCTTTGTCTACTTCTTTGTATGAAAACTCTTCGAGATTTCAAACAAAGAGGGGCAAAATGTAGACACGTGATTTTTGACCCTCCCCCAAATATAATATATATATTTTTCGATATTAAATATTTATATTTGATCTGATATTATTTTAATTCTTATTTTATTTTTTAGTAGAATTTCATTTTAAAAATTGTGAAAAAAAACATTCAATAAATAAAGTTACATTTTAGGATATTTTTATTTTTATTTTTAAATAATAGGAAAAAAAAATTCCAAACAAAAAACTATATTTTTTTTAATTTAGATTTTATAAATAAGCTAATAATTTTATTTTTCTTTATTTATATTTTGTTTTATGTTAGTTTTATTTTTATTATATTTTTCTTAAGTATAAAAAAATTAATTAGTTAATATTTTTATTATTATTATTATTATTATTTATTTTATATATAATTTATCTATTTTAAATTTTAAAAAAAAATCATTATCCTATAAAACTACCCCAACCACCCCCTAATTTCTCTCAACCTCCCTCAACTTCTCAACCCCCCCCAGACACTATATTACACACACACGAATAGACAACACACAAGGACACACAGACAGAAACCCAAAAAAAGGAAACTGAAACAAAAAAAAAGAGACGAAGAAGAGAACAACATGAAAAACTTAGAAGGCATTAGAAAATTAAACAAAAAAGAGAGAAAAAGGTAAGAGAAAATAGAAAGGAGGGGACGAACTGTGAGGATTAGAGAAAACAAAGATGAGAAAGAATTTGAAAACAGAAATCACAGAAGGAGAGGTGCAAAACTTAGGAAAAACAAAAAGAGAAAATCGAAGAGAGTATAAGATGGGTAGACAACGAGTTGGAGTTTGAGGTTTGATTCGTGATTTCGAGTTCGCAACTTTTTCATTTTTTTTGTTGTTGGCAACTATTCTCCTAAGAGGTAACCCTCTATCTTTCTTTGTATAATGTAATATCATGATTATGAAAAATTCAATTTCAATATTATGAAGCGGAGTTGTTTTTATTTAGTATTTGTTGCTATAATATTAAAGTATTCAAATCTTTGATTTGGTTAAATTTGAAGTGGGATTTAATATAATATATGATTACATGCATGCATTCATGGATTTGGCAATTATAAATATCCATATATTAGTCATGAGCAAGTTCCAACTTTATGTATTTTTGCTAAAAAAAAAAAATAACACTTGAACATAGAAAAATAAATAAAAAATAAAGATCACACATGCAACGCGTGGACAAAAACCAAGTATCAGCCACCTTACCTTTCATTCTCTATGCATCACTATTCTCACCTTCAAATTCCTCTATTTTGAACTTTTATTTTTTGGAACCTTCTTAAACTGTTGTAGCCATAATTTTCCCTTCAAAAACCGACAACAACTTTTCTTCTCATAACATTTGTAACTTTGTTTATAAATATTGAGTTTGCTAGTTCTTACTTAAATGTAATCCTTTTAGTTAAGAATACCCATCACTCTGTTTGGTGAAGTCAAAAATTGATTTTTAGAGTGAGTTTGTTTATAGGTGTAACCCTTTTGTCCATAGATTTGATTTCTCATGTGGTGTCTATAGTTGGCACAACTGAAAAAAAAGCTATGAATATGATTTTATCACTTGAAAAATGAGTTATTTTACTCTGCAAGATAATACCACCAAGGGGTTGAGTTTATCTAATTCTCCATAATTAATATTGTAAGGGTGTGAGGTGAGTTGCAGACTAATTTTAAGCTCGTTGTAATTTTAAGAAAAGAGAAACAAATGGATAAGAAAAACTATCGCGAGTTTATAAGAGACGAACCTACACCTTTTAATGCTAGATAAGTTTTAGGCGCGTTCAATATATGTATGTCTCCCTTCTACAAATATTTTAATAGTATGTTATAACTCTTCTCTCGTAATGTGTATTATTTGCTTGATTTGGGGTCTACCCTCTTTTATGTAACCCCTTATATGGTTGTGCATTTTGATTTTGTTCCCAAAAGTATTTCTGACCCTTTTTTTTGTGTCTACTTCGATAGGTTGTTCTATTATGGCTAGAAAAATCTATAGGAGTTGTATGGCATCTATCTTCCATAGGGAGACATTGGTGGATCTGTTAGAGCTAAATATGGTAGATTTTGATGTGATCTTAGGGATGGAATGACTTCACTCATGCTATGTTTCTCTGGGTTATGGGACCTGAAGGGTCAGTTTTCACTTTTCTAATGAGCCGGTATTAGAATGGGAGGGGAGTTCCTTAGCACCCAAAGAGAGCTTTATCTCTTTTATTATAGCCCGAAAATTAATTTCTAAAGGATGTTTGGATCATATCGTTCGGGTTAAGGATTTTGATTCTGAAAGTCCTTTTCAATTTGTTCATGTGGTTAATAAATTTCCTGAAGTTTTTTCTGATGATCTTTCTGGAATTCCTCTTGACAGGGAAATAGATTTTGGGATTGATCTTCTACTGGAAAATCATCCTATTTCCATTTCTCTTTACAGAATGGCTCCGACTGAGTTAAAAGAGCTAAAGGACAAATGAAAGATCTTCTTGATAAAGGGTTCATTCATCCTAGTATTTCTCCATAGGGTTCTCCTTTACTTTTTATGTGAAAGAAATATGGGTCCATTCGGATATATATATGGGTCCATTCGGATATGTATAGACTATCGTCAGTTAATTTAGGTGACAGTGAAGAATAATTACCCTTTTTCTAGGATTGATAACCTTTTTATCAGCTTCATAGTGCTAGATGCTTTTTTAAGATTGATCTTCATTTGATTTATTATCAGTTAAAGATTAGGAAGGTTAATATTCCTAATACTACTTTTTAAACCCGATATGGCCACTATAAGTTTTTGGTGATGTCATTCGGGTTGACTAATTCTCTGGCTGTATTTATGGATCTTATGAATTGGGTTTTCAGGCAGTTTTTGAACTTGTTTGTGATAGCTTTCATTGATGAAATCTTGGTGTATTCTAAGAGTGAGAAGGATTATGCCAGTCATCTCTGAATTATATTGTAGACCTTTAAGGATCCGAAGCTATATGCTTAATTTTCTAAGTGTGAGTTTTGGTTGAATGTTGTGACTTTTCTTGGAAATGTTGTTTCTAGTGAAGGGATCAAGGTGGATCGACAAAAGTTGAGGTGGTGAAAAGATGTCCTATACCTACGACTCTGACCTATATTAGGACTTTTTTGGCCTTGGCGGGGTATTATAAGAGATTTGTGGAGAGTTTCTCATTTATTCTTGCTCTGTTGATGAGGTTAACTCAGAAAACGTTAAAGTTGTGAGGGTAGTTTCTATAAATTGAAGGATAAGCTGACTTCGACGCCAGTTTTGACCCTACCCTAGGGTACTAATGGTTTTGTTGTGTTTTATGATGCGTCTCGTGTTGGACTGGGTTGTGTGTTGATGCATCATAATAAGGTTGTGTCCTATGCTTCTAGGCATCTTAAGGTTCATGAAAAGAACTATTCAAATCATGATCTAGAGTTGGCGGCTGTGGTTTTTGCTTTGAATATTTGGTATCATTATCTGTATGGGGTGTATATGAATATCTATATAGATCGTAAAAGCTTGCAGTATGTTTTCACTCAGAAGGAGTTGAATCTCAGGAAAAGGAGGTGGCTTAAATTACTCAAGGATTAAGATATGAGTCTTCACTAATATCTAGTTAAAGCTAATGTTATTGCTAATGCTCTTAGCAGGTTATCTATATGGAGCTTGTCTCATATGGATGACGAGAAAAGAAGATTAGTGAAGGACATTTATAAATTGGCTAACTTTAGAGTTCGTCTCTTAGACTCTGAGAATGGAGGAGTGATTATACAAGAAGTGGGTAAATCATCTCTTGGTGTTAAGGTGAAGGGGTAGCAGGATTTGGACCCCATACTTATGCAAACTAAGGATGATGTGGGTTC
The DNA here is from genome assembly GCF_002878395.1 of Capsicum annuum. Taxonomy (NCBI): domain Eukaryota; kingdom Viridiplantae; phylum Streptophyta; class Magnoliopsida; order Solanales; family Solanaceae; genus Capsicum; species Capsicum annuum. The sequence goes on along the minus strand of NC_061117.1, from coordinate 181,175,479 downwards.
GTAAAAGATTATGACTTTTGATATTGGGGATATGGTATTTTGAGGTACCAAGTAGGTTGTATATTCTCGATGTTGATGGGCTGCAGGAAAGAATTCTGAATGAGGATTATGAGTCCTGATATATAGTTCATCCAAGTTCGACTAAGATGTACCATGACTTAAAGGATATCTATTGGTGGAATAATATAGAGAGGAATATAGCAAATTTTGTTGCTAAGTGCATGGTTTGTTACCAAGTTAAGGTTAAGCACTTGAGACCTGATGGCATGTCTCAAGAGATAGGGTTGCCTATGTAGAAGTGAGAGATGATCAATATGGATTTAATTATAGGCCTTCCACGGTCTCGCAATCAGTATGATTCAATTTGGGTCAATGGGGATAGAATGACTAGGTTCGATCACTTCTTGCCTGTGAGGACTAACTACTCAGGAGAGGATTATGCCAAGCTGTTCATTTAGGAGATTATAAAGTTGCATGGTGCGCCAGTTTCCATTATTTTAAATCAAGGTAGGTAGTTTTAATCTCACTTTTGGCATTCATTTTAGAAAGGTTTGGGTATGCAGGTGACCATTAGTATCTCTTTCCACCCTCAAACGGTTGGTGTTACGGATTCCTAGTCTTATGAAGAAGTCCTGATTGATCTATTGGATAAGCAAGTTCGTAGATTGAGGACCAAGGATGTAGCTTCGGTGAAGGTCCTTTAGAGAAACCAAAAGGTAGAAGAGGCTACATGGGAAGCTAGGGAAGATATGAAGGCTAAGTATCCATTCTTGCTTCCTGGGTAGGATGAAAGAGCATAAGGTATGAGTTTTGATTTCCTCTTGTCATTTTTCGAGTTTGATATTTGATTATGGTGTATTCTTGTTGTTCTCATGCTAAAAGTAACCTAACTCATCATTCGGGGATGAATGATCCTAAGGGGGATAATGTAAGAACCTTAAAATTTTAATCAATCTATTTTTGACCTTTCTGTGTCCATAATATCGATTTTGACTTGATTTATGTTTGGCAATTTTAAAAGGGTAATTTGAGAAAGGTTTAAAATTTTTGGAAAGGGTTTGAGGCAATTTTAAAACTTTGATGCAGTGAGCCTCAACGTTATCACCGTGATATTGGTGTGGCACGGAGGATAACCTCTGTGATATTAGCATGCCACGCCAAGCTATATTTTTTGTCCAGTCTTATTTTTTCATATAAGGGTGAGGGGCTTATGATATTTTTACCCCTTTCACGACTTTTAAACATAAAATAATCTTATTCACGTCGGTTTTCAAAGATCAAATCCCCTTATTTCACTCTCAAACACAAAACCCAATAATATTCAAGGGTTTCATGGTGCATTCATCATCTAGGCTCTTAACTTCAAAATTACTTTCAAATTCTTGTGTGTTTTAGGCATATTTCTCTTCCCCGAACTTTAGTTTTAAATTGTGGCTTTGATTTGATGGATTTTCATATGATTTAAGTGGTGGGTTATGAAATTGGGTGGAGGGTTTTTGGTTGTTATTGATTTAATTACTTGTACCATGCTTTGAATTGATTATTCATGTTTTAAATTGGTGTTTTTGGGACTGAATTGGTACTTTAATTAAATTGTTGGAATGGAGAGCATGGGTTTCCCCAAATTGGATAAATTTTGAATTAGAATTACATGAATCTCAACCCACTTTGTGAATTTGATATTAATTATGGAAAATTGCATGGTTTAACTTGCTTTTAAATTCAATGTATTGTATTAATGGATAAATGATCATTCAAATGGATTTGAATGGCATTGGTGTCCATGGTTTGGATTTTAATAGAACGTGGGAGTCAATGTGGATTGCATGGATTGGTTTGGCATGTTTAATTTAGCTTGCAAACATATTGGTATGACGATACCAAATGGTAAATGCCTTAATGAATGACTCATAGGTTAATAGATGGAATTGTGTGCTAAATGATTTTCATTTGGGCTTAAAAGAAGTTGTGTAGCTCGCTGTGAAGGTGGAGGTCTCGGGGGGACCAATACTGAAAACCACATTTCCCAACGTGAGGGTCTTTATAATCGTGTGAATAGTTTACTAAATATAGATTTTGGAATGGCTGGATCCTCGATAGCTTTTTCGTTTCCTCGAATATTTCCTGGTTCGTGCGGCTAACACACACTGGGACCCTTTCAGTAGGGGGAACTTAAAACACCTTGGATGTTTTGCCCTTGAAAATTTCTTGACTTCTAAGTTCACTGTCTAGACTACAACTCATCATACAAGTCGTAGAGTGTCACTATGAGTTGTAGAACTCTAATCATAACCTGACCAGTGTGTTTGGAAAAGTCTTTATGTTGGTCTCTATTAGAATCCAATGAGTTATCAAGATCTATTATGGGTCATAAAGTGGCCTTGTAGCCTAACCAGTAAGGGTGCCCAAATGTTTCTACCTTGACAACGATTAGACCATATGAGTCGTAAGGTCTGAGTACGAGTTGTAGGGTATGACTCGTAGTTAGATAAGTGTACATACCCCATGATATTGTCCAGATTATGAGTCTAAGGTGTTACTTATAGCCAGTTGTAATGAATTATCATATGACACACAGCGATTGGGCGGTTAATTTTTGGTCTATTTATTAAGGGAATTCTGGTCAATTCCCTTTTTCCCTACTTAGACCCCACGATCATAAAACACCTTTGGTCATTATTTTCAATACTTATCGACATAAACACTCTCCCAAGCTCTCTGAAATCCCTAAGGGAAGAACAAGCTAGGGTTTCAAGAAATTGGCATCTAGAACTTCTTAAGGTTGATTTCTCTCTGTAAATCTTGATATCTCAGGCATGTTACTCTCCCCTAAATTTTATTTTGTAAAAATCATGTATTTTAAATAATTTAATTGTATGGATTTGAATATGGGTTTTGACATGGGTTTAGGGTTTTGGAATGGTTAATCCTTGATTGGTTTTCATGAGTTGTTCGTGCTTTGAATTGAGTGTTTTTGAACTAACGGGGTGCATGGTTGTTGGAATTAGAATGGGGGTCGAGGTAATTCCCCAAATTGATATTTTGATATTGGAAACTAGTTTTGAACAATTGTATTCCCTCAACCCACTTGTGTAAATGACTTTGAATTATGAAATTGTTACTTGGTTTGACTTACTCACCTACACTATTGCATTGTATAAATGGTTAAACAATGAACATAGATTTTAAAGGCCTTGTTGGCCATGTTTTGATTAAATAAAAGAGATCGAGGTATTTCTCCAACTTGATTTAATGAACAAAGGGGGTCGAGGCATTGCCCCAAGTTAATGGAATTGTAATGGCATAATTATGAGCTAGTAAGCTAAATGGTATACGATACTATGGTGTGCCTTAATGTATGATTCCTTGATTAATGAATAGGTTATGTGAAACAAAAATTAAGTGGGTTTAATGGGGCTTATGTATCTAAGCCGTGAAGGTGTGTGTCACGAATGACTTATACTAAAAACTCACATTTGCCGATGTGAGGGCTGGTCTGGATAACCGTGTGCATGGTTCATGCTATTGATATATTTTGTATCTAGGATTTACGTGGGGTTGGGTAATTCCCTGGTCTTTCTTGATACTTTTGGTTCATCTGATACATGCACCAGAGATACTTCTACTTTTCCTGCATTGTGATAGAATTTTAGGGTGTCTGCAATTAACTTGAAATGGTGAGCTTCCATTATCTAGAGGAGCTTTATTTTATGGTTTTGCTATTCTCTTATGTCATAGGTTATTCATATGGTTTTTTTGGCTATCATTGGGGGTATGTCTACATTTAGATTATATTCAGTTTTGTCGTAAAGTCTTTGTGGATTACTGTGGATTGGGTATTGTTGTTGATATTCATAGACTCCTTTGAGTGTACACTCATCTATATTATTATATGTTTGGAATTCATCTGCTACTAACTATATTGTGCTCTATTTGTCTAGGCAAAGGAGGTGATCTCCGGTCCTCGATGGACTTGAGATACCCGTCACGATCAGGCCCTGGTTTAAGTCATGAAAAAGTTGGTATCAGAGCCTAGGTTTGGTGTCATTGGGTGTCCACAAAGCTGTGTAGAGTAGAGTATCTTATAGGGTGTGTAGCGCACCACACTTATAAAGGAGAGGCTATAAGGAATTTATGAATTTTTCCCTTTCTTATGTTCTATTTTCAGTCTATAAAGTCTAGGGTCTGGAAAACTCTCTAACTTTTGGTTAATCATATTTTAGATCATGCTTTCTCGAAGATCTGGTGCTCGTAAGGACTCTTTCGTCCCTCTTGAGGACAATGTGAATGGAACTCATCCTACTTATGAGGTACAGACCCAATCTAGGGTCCCTTCTTCTGAATGCCCTCATGGATTTCCACCGGTACCTACTGATTCTTCTCTAGCAGGTGACACTCATGCTCAATAACCTCAAGAAGATATTTCTAATGTCGAATTTCATTATTCTATTTATCTGTTAACCCAGATAGTGAACTCTCTATCATGCTAGTCCATTCTTATTAGTGAAAGAACGAATCGAGCAAAGGTAAGGGATAGGCAGAGCAAGAAATTTAGATATTTAGAGTAGGGCATGGGTAAGAGAGATAGTGGTAGAAATAGTAGGAAGTAGACTAATAAGAGAAACTGGAAAAGTTCCCATGCAACTATTAGTGCTCCGTATACTAGGTCTTTTAGTGATCATCTTTTTTGGGTCAATCATGGATTTGAAGAATAAAGGGCCTAATTTCGGGCCAGTAGAGCTCATTTAACCCCACCCTATCCCCCTTGTTAGTTTTATGGTCAGTTACACCGTATACAGTGTGACAAAGGGAGGAATCGGTGTTATAGGTGTGGTCATCTTGGTCACATACAGTGGGAGTTTCCTTCAAGGGTTGCTACAAGGGCTAATAAGGTTCCGATTACTACCTCTTCTATTTTTGCACCAAAGAAAACTACCCATGGTACCGGTGCTGCTCGAAATCATCTTTATTCTCTTATAAACCATCAAGGCTCTAAGACCTTTCCCGATGTCATTACTGGTACGCTAAGACTTTTCTCCCATGATGTTATTTCCTACTTGATCCGGGGTCTACTCTTTATTACATAATCTTTTATGTGGCTATTCATTTTGGTTTCAGTCTTGAATGTATTCCTGATTACTTTTTTTTTATCTATTCTGGTGGGTGACTCTATTGTGGCTAGAAAATTCCATAGGGGTTATGGGTTATCTATCTATGGTAGGGAGATGTTGGTGGATTTGATAGAGCTGTATATGTTAGACTTTGATATTATTCTGGGGATGGATTGGCTCTATTTATGCTATGCATCTCTTGATTGTATGACCCGAAAGGCCATTTCCAATTCCTGAATAAATATATGACTGAGTGGGAAGAGAGTTACCTAGTGCCTAAGAAAAGGTTTACTTCATATCTTAGAGCCCGAAAATTGATTTCCAAGGGGTGTATATATCATCTAGTTCGGGCTAAGAATTCAAATTCTGAGGACCCTTCCTTGCAATCTGTATCCGTGGTCATAAGTTTCTTGAAGTGTTTTTTAATGACCCGTCTGGTATTCCTCTCGATAGGGAAATTAATTTTTGGATTAATCTTCTTCTGGATACCCGTCCTATCTGTATCCCTCCCTACAAAATGGCTCTAACTGGGTTGAAAGAACTTAAGGAACAATTTAAGGCCCTTTTTAATAAGGTTGTTATTCGCTCTAGTATTTCTCCGTGGGGTGCTCTTATTCTCTAAGTGAGTAAGAAAGGTGGTTCCTCAGGATATGTTATGTATAGATATCAGCAGACGAATAAGGAATCTAGGGTGACCTATTTATGGGGTGGACTAGTATATTATGCGGGGTATTTCATTGGTGGTTCATGATTGTTGCTAGACCCTAACATTGAACTTTAGAGGTTGGTTGAGGGGGGAATATTAGCTTTAAGGTAGAGATGTGAGAATTAAAAAAGTAAATTGGTAGGCTTGATCGGATGTGTGGAAGGGGTGAGGTTGATAACCTAGGAAATATTGGAGTAGGTGATGGTGATGTATTCCAGAAGTTTAGCGTTAGAGCGATAATTTAGGGTCAAGTCATTTAGTAAATAAGATCATTAGGTTTATAAGAATATGTTAGACCCCAGGTAGTATCTCGTTAGATGAGGTTTTAAGTATGTAAGTTCCTAGTGTACCTAGTACATGTATACGGTAATACCCAATGGTGCTGAGTGTTTGTAGTTATAGGTTTAATAAGAGAGTATGTCTGCAAGGATAGGATGGTGAACTAAGGTTGATCTCAAAGTTTCTCATGATGGTGAGTTTCGGGGAAGAGTCATGGTAAATCTACTCTTATTCTAGTGTTTCCCTTCTGTAGCGGTTAAGAGGGCATTCTACTAATGTCGTACGTATTTTATAGTGCATATGCCTAAGGTTCGCACTCTTTATGTAGTGTATGTCCATGCTCTAACCCCTAGCCTAGAAGCGATAATGGTTCTCATAAATCCAAGCTTTCAAATATTCAAGCTCTATGTTATGACGCTCATGAACCCATAAACTCATGTCTCATTTTATGCTTTGCTCTAACGAACTATATATTCTACTTGCTACCGATTCATTTTATGTTATTTCTTAGCCTAAAGTGATGTTGTATATGCAAGATCACGACCATATGTGATCCTTAGAAGGAGAGGCATTGGTTTCAAGCGGCAGTCCTTGTCTTATTTCTTGAATATATATAAGTATCAGCTTCTTGTTATATGACCCATAATATCTGTACTCGCTCTTTTCACTGTGCCAGTCCAAATAACTCATGTTATATTATGCTTATGCTGGAATGACCCTATATTTATGATATAGGTGGTTGCTATGAAGTATTTTTTGCCCATTGTACCGTGTCTCATTTCACGGGTCTCACTCTAAGTAGTATGCCTGGTATGAGACGTGACTGGAAAGTAACCCTCCCATCCTTGATGCTTGTACTCTAGTTCCGTAGTGACCCTCTTTTTGGTAGTATGGTAGTGACTCTGGCAGTGTAGTAATGTTATAGATAAGGGAGTGGTTGTTCTTGATATGAAAATTTTAGGGGTGATTTTGTGGACTAGGGCCATATATGAGGGTGGAAGAGTAGGTTGAACACTTGTTAAATAAAATAGTTAAGAAGAGGAGATGTGGTGAAAGTTAAGTTAGGAAATCCATAAAGTGGGTGTATAAAAGATGAGCGTGGATGGTGTGATTAGTAGATACACAAACTGTGGTGTTATGTGATTAGTAATTTTTGATTTAAGACCGAAGGATGTTTGATTGTAGTGATGAAATGGAGTGGTGTTATTAGAGGAATGTAAAGTATAGGGTCTAATAGCTTACGCTAGCACTTTTAACTCTGAGTTAGGCTTTAACAAGGAAGAAATATACAATTATACTCAGACTCTTGTAGTTATGTATAGTCTCACAGGGGAATTAGGAGATTGAAATGATGGAGTATTGTATTCGTAGCTGAAAGTATAGTGGTGAAGCATGGTTATATTTAAGGGTTGTTAGGTGTATTATTTGGGATAGAAGAGCTTCGTGGGAGGCTGGAGAGGACACAGATTCCAAATATCCATTCTTGTTTCCTGCTTCGGATACCCGTACTTGAGGTATGTGTACTCCTTATTATCTCTATTTTCTATCTTTTTTAAAGGTAAGTGTAGTTGTGTTCTGTGTTAAAATCGTGCTAATGGATGCCTTCCTTTATCATTCGAGGATGAATGATCCTAATAGAGGGATAATGAAACACCCCAAATTTTTGGCCCTTGAAAATTTCTTGACCTCTATGATCACTACCCGGACTATGACTCATCATACGAGTCGTAGGGTGTCATTAAAATTCATAGGACTCTAATAGTACCCTGACCAATGTGTTTAGCTAAGTCTCTATGTTGGTCAGTATTTGTACCCAACGAGTCACTAAGACCTATTACGATCGTACAGTAGATCTCGTAGCCTAACCAGTAAGGGTGCCCAAATATTTCTTCCTTGACCACGACTAGACTATTCGGGTCATAAGGTATGAGTAAGAGTTATAAGGTATGACTTATAGTCAGACCAGTGTGCATACCCTATGGTACTGTCCAGACTACGAGTCTAAGGGAAGACTCATAGCCAGTCGTTATGAGTCGTCATGTGACCCGTAGCGACTGGGTGGTCAATTTTCAGTCTATTTATTAAGAGCATTCTGGTCATTTCCCTTTTCCCCTACTTAGACCCCACGACCATAAAACACCTTTGGGGAATTATTTTCAACACTTATCAGTCATAAATACTCTCCCAAACTCTCTTAAATCCCTAAGGTAAGAATAAGCTAGGGTTTCAAGAAATTGGTATCTAGAACTTCTAAGGGTTGATTTCTCTCCATAAATCTTGATATCTCAGGCATGTTACTCTTGGCCAAATCTTATTTTGTGAAAAACATGTGTTTTAAATGATTTAATTGTATGGATTTGAATGTGGGTTTTGACATAGGCTGAGGGTTTTGTAATGGTTGATCCTTGAATGGTTTTCCATGGTTTTCATGAGATATTTGTGCTTTGAATTGAATGTTTTTGAACTAATGGGATGCATGGGTGTGGGAATTGGAATAGGGGTTGTGGTAATCCCCCAAATTGATATTTTGAACTTGAAAATTAGTTTTAAACAATTGTATTCCCTCAACCCGCTTGTGTAAATGGCTTTGAATTTGGAAATTGTCATTTGGTTTGACTTACTTACTTATACTATTGCATTGCATAAATGGTTAAATGATGAACATAGATTTTAAAGGTCTTGTTGTCCATATTTTAATTTTAACAAAAGGGGTCGAGGCATTCCTCCAAGTTCATTTGATTAACTAAAGAAGGTCGAGGCATTCCTCCAACTTGATTTAATCAACAAAGGGGGTCGAGGTATTCCCCCAAGTTAATAGAATTGTAATGGCATAATTATGAGTTTGCGAGCTAAATGGTATGATGATACTGTGGTGTGCCTTAATGTATGATTCCTTATTTTATGAATGGGTTATGTGAAAATTGTATTTAATTAGGCTTAATGGGGGTTATGTAGCTAAGCCTTGAAGGTGTGGGTCTCGAATGACTTATACTGGAAACTCATGTTTGCCGACATGAGAGTTGGTCTAGATGATCGTGTGCATAACTTACACTATTGATATATTTTGTATCTAGGATTGAGGTCGGGTTAGGGCATTCCCTGGTCTTTCTTAATACCTCTGGTTCATGAGGCCAACATGCACTGGGACCCTTTCATCAGGGGGAGATAAACCCATATAGCTCATATTTTTTGCTTATGACTGTAAACCTACATTGTCCTGGCTAATGTTTTAATATCAAGATAAACTTTGTTCCCTACCCCCAGCATCTATTATATATATATGTATGCCTGAATGCGAATATGTACATTGAGTTTGAAATTAAAATTTTACTGGTACTACTTTATCCTTCTCCTGAGTTACATGTGAGCGCTTAACCTGCTAACTATATATAAGCGTTGTATCCCCATGCGATGTAGGCACCAGAGATACTTCTACTTTTTCTGCGCGGTGATAGGATTTTGGGGTGTCAGGATTTAACTTGAAGTGGTGAGCTTTCACTCTCCGGAGGAGCTTCATTTCATGGTTTTGTTATTCCCTTATGTCATAGACTATTCATATGATTTCTTTGGATATCGTCTAGGGTATGTTGCGACTTTGATTATATTTGGTTTTGTCATAGAGCCTTTGTGGATTTATGTGGATTGGTATTGTTGTTGATATTCTTACACTCATTCTATCTTGTTATATGTTCAAAATCCATCCACTGCTAACTTTAAAGTATTTTGTTTAGCTAGGCAAAGGGGGTGGTCTCTGGTCCTTGGTGGACCTAAGATACCCGTCATGGCCAGGCCCTGGTTTGGGTCATGACAGAGCTAAACCCATATAGTTCATGGGTACCCTTAGGATGGATAGAGCTACATAGTCCAGAATAATCATTTTTAAATCTTATTCTTAAACCTTCTTCACTATCCCGGCATATTATAGATGTGTATATGAATGTGTGCATGTGGTTTCGACTAATTTTGGACATGGCATCTATTTATCACTTTCTCTAAGTTACATGCCAGTGTTCATCTTGCTGACCATTGTTTTATAATGTAGGGTCCAAATATACTTTTTTTTACCCTTATGCAGCATTAGGTGGATTAGCACGCCTGTCGAGTTGTTGTGAATGGTGAGCCTTCATCTTTTTGAAGGCCTTATCATTTGATATTCTTTTATTTTTGACTGAGTACTTTTGGATTCTTTTGGTAATGACCGGGCGCATGTTCATACCTATTTGTTATTCTGGTTTTAGAGGCTATTTTGGACTTATGTGGGTTGGTTGGTTATTATTATTGACTCGTAGTTTCATTGAGTTATTTTTTCATCTTCCTATTTCTGTTTAGTTGGCTTCCGCATTGTTATTATTATTATATTGTGCTCTTGAGGTTGGGTTAAGGGGGGTCTCTGGTCCATGGAGAACTTGAGATACTCGTCATGGTCAAGCCCTAGTTCGGGTCATGACACTATACTTGTATTTGCTGGAAAAGAAAATTAACATTAACACTGTGGCCTCAAAAGATCTTATTATTCATGGCTTGCCAAATGTTGTAGAGCATGACTACATAACTAACTACAATAATTTCTTTTTTGAACTACTTCCACTACTTCTTTCTGATCCACTTGACAGTGTCCCCGACATCTCTTATCCTTATAGTAATCTCAAGCCATTGAGCCAGTTTTAGCAAAGTAAACATGCTAAAGAAAAAATTATAAACAGGTGAGAGCCACTTTCAAGCTGCAACTGACCACACAAATTACACTCAATGTTCTCACACTGCATGCCAATCCTCAACATTCTCTCTTTAGTGATTATTTTCCCATGAGGTGCTAACCGTAACAAAAACCTCTACCTAGATAGTCAGAGTTTGTTGTAAATTAACTTTGATTTTCTCGTAAGGGGTCTGTCTCCCAACATAGTATTATAGCTCATTGCTATTGAGTAGACACTTGTGCCTGTGAGAGTATAATTTTCTTGAGTAAATCAAGAATATACCTAGTGTAACTTTGTTCAGCTACTTTCGATACCAACTACAGTCCTTGGGAGGTTGATGCATCCAGATATCCTTCCCCTCTTTCATATAAATGACATGCACCCATTGAACCCATAAATGTTCCTTGTTGTGTTGCAACCAACATACCATTTTACCCATTGTTGTCAGGTTTCAGAATTTATAATTCTAAATACTCATAAAATGTGTATTATTGTATACTAAAATATGATTTTTTAGTTAACTATTATAAATTATTTTTTAAAAATCAAAAATCTAATCGAATTATCAAAATTTTAAAAACTAAAACCCAAATAAAATGAAAAAATGAATAATCGAAACTAAAATTTAAAAAAGAATTAATTCAATTAAATTTTGTGGTTTGAACTTGATGTAAAACGAGGTTCAAGTATATAGATTCAAGAGATAATCAAGAAATTGAGGGGATATAGGGAAGAAAGAAAGAATAATCCCACAATTGAAGTAAACTAGAGATGAACAAATGTAGATCTGGGATTCTCTAATTTGAATAAACAATTGCATGATTAATTCAAGGGAGGAGAGAATTGAACTCATACATGAATAATCATACCAAAAGATATTTTAGAGAGATCCAATGTATAGACAAAGGGATAAACCCATAAACTCACCAAAGAGTGTTCAATCTAAAAGTATCGTCTACCCTAAAAATGTTCATCATATTCTGTTTTTACTACTAGGGCTAACTTAAAATAAGATAAGACATAAATGCCCCTTAATTACATGTACATTATACAATGATCAAAAGAACCTAAAACATAATGTTATCTTCACTTATATTTGTTCTTTGGCTTCCACACCTTCTTAAACACTCTAGGCTCTTGATTTCAAGTTGAAATCTTTTAATGCAATAAGTACTTTCCGAACTTGCATCATTCTCCCCTTGTTGAAAAAAAATTCAACCTCAAATTCGAGCCTTCAAATCATAGAGAAAAATTAGTATACAAGCCAAAAATAGTCTTTCAAAAAAGTTACATATCACTCCCAAAAATTCACACTTTTGTGATAGAGCCATGAATCATGAAATCCCACAAAAATCAACTTTTCAAATATAGTATCAAGAACTTTACTCAAAAGGATACCACAATCATAAAAAAATTTAAAGAAACTAATAATTTTACACATTAGAACTTTCAAGTCAAAACTAGTTTCTTCAACAACTTGGACCAAATTGTTTCTTAATTCACAATTGAATTGTAATCTCCTAACCACATGATTAAGAGAACTAACAATGTCATCCACAAACCTTAAATAAAAGTATGCATTCCCATAATGAAACACAAACATCAATCCCAAAATTTTCTTATATTTATCCCTTAATAACTCACAATATGTATCAATAACAACATCAAAGAATTCTCACTAATCACAACAAAGTTGATACTATAAAGGTCAAAGTCATAGAAATTTACCTTCATGGCTTTAGAAGTTCAAAAATAAGCATTAGCCATGCAAACAATTCATTCTTAGATTTAGAAGGCAAAACTACCTTAAAACTTTTTATAGCCCAAGAAGATGCTCCTAACTATCTTACCTTATTGTAGATCCTCTATTGATGATGTTTCACAAATAGATCAACAAGATTAGCAAAATCTTAAAAAGAAGAATTGTAACATTTATGCCCATAGATATTTAGCAATGCTTCAAAATCATATTTACATTTCCTTCAAGAAGCATTTAAAATTTCATTCCAAATTATATCCTCAAAGGCAAGATTAGAGTAAGTAAATAAATTGACACAAAAGCTAGCATCTATCAATTTACTACTCCAATTATTTGTGCCTTTCTCATTCTTTAAAAGATTTTCTTCAATTTTGGAGGACTTTTCAATACAAGAAGTACTTTCAACAAATAATTTGGGAGTTAGTTTTCTAACATTAAAATAATTAACACCCTCAAACAAGTCACAAGAATCATTTTTACAAGTCGTGCACTTTTAAAATTTTGGATCATTACTTTCATCAAGTGTGTATGAGTCAAAAAGGAATGGATCAGTCAATTGAAAATCACCAAATAGAGGATTGTCAAAAAAATTAAAATTTTGACATTCTTTAAGGTCAAAAAGACTATCATCACACTTCTCATGCTCCATTTCAAGAGTACTACCACCAAGAATACTCATGTCCATACAAGATAAAGAATTGTTATAATAAAATTCACTTACAAAGAGACAATCATCATCAATCATATTTTTAGTGTTTTGAGTAGCTAAAGAAGAAATATATCCATCTTCGTCATAAGAATTCAAGGAAACACCATGTTTTTTTCATATTTGACATAATACTAGCTTGAAATATTTTAAGCTCAAAATCAATAAGATTTTTAGCTCTATAATCATATTCAACTAGTGTATGGTCATCATTCAATTGTCTATTGACACAAAGTAAAGAATTGTCAACCTCACCAAAAGATAGTCTAACATTCACACTGAAGTCACTACCAAGTTCATTTGAAGTAAATAAAGAGTTAGGATTAGTCTTTTTATCTTGATGAACGCTTAACAAATCTTCTTTACCTTGATTTTCTAAAATTAAGCTTGCTTGCTCTCTTGAAGTAGTCCCAATTTGACCTGCTTCTTTTGATTCTTGAATTTCTTTCCATGTTGAATCGTTCTTTTGTGCTCTTCTTCAAGAAACCTATAAAAGAAGTGGAAATACTAGAAGAAGAAGAAATCAAAATGGTAGAGTTAGAATAAGAAGACTTCTCACTCATACTCTCTTGTTTTTCTATTGTCTCATTTTTTTCTCTCACTTGCTTCACTTTTCTTCTTGTGATAATTCACTTTCATTTTTCAACACTCTTTTCTTTTGTTCTTGTAGACACTCACTCACTTCATTTCGAATATCTTTCCTTTTTGCCCTCTTGAATTATCACGATTAACTCTCTTACTTTTCTCTTTCTTTTCTTTCTCATTCATTTTATTAAAAGTGCAATAGGATCCAAGGATTCCCTTTAAGTCATTAGGATGAATCTTTACATCAAGTTTCACCTTGGCTTATTTAGAAGCTTCAAAGACTCTGCTTGAATTATTGAAATGACTTTGCATATCATGTTTCAAGTTAGTAATCTTCATTTTCACTTTTTTGACTTTCTCAATTGTTATTGAAGCTTCCTTAATGGTCAGAGGAGTTAAGACATGTTTAAGTTCCATCCAATCTACAACAACAAACTTTTTCAACTCTCTATTATACCGAAATTTGTTACGATTGAACCAAGGAGCTTCTAAACATACCAAACAAGTAGACAAAGAGTAGACATCACACCAAATACCCTCTTGATAGCTTCCATGATAAACAATGATCTTCACCTCTTTGTCAATCAAAATTTAACCAAATTTATATGGTGAACTTTTCATATGAAAGGCTATATCCAACCATTCAACCAAAGAAGGATCAATGAAATTGGTATAACACAATTTATTTACACCTAAGCTGCCATCAAATATGAAACCACTCTCATATCCCTCGGCAATGACTTCAAATTTAGTCAATCTTTCATTAAGATCATGCTCTCTTTTTCTTCTAGAAGCACCACCATAACCATGAAAAACTTTACAATAACTTCTACTAGAAGTAGAATTATATTACATTCTCCGTTGTCCAATGACATCCAAACCTCCATTGGAACTCCTTGAACCTATATAAGACATAATTATGACAAAAAAAGTGGTTGGTAAAATAATGAACCTCACAAGTCACTCCCTCGCATGTATAACTCAAATGATGGAAAAAAAAATTTCGCTCGTGTATACACTCAAAGGTCGTAGTATTTTAAGACCACACTCAAATTATCTCACTACTCAAGTCTTTTACCACTCAAGGGTATTCCTTAGTCTCTTCACGATTCTAAAATCTCAATAATCTCAAAGTAAGCTTTCATGTATCGATTTGGAGTAGAGTTTATGTCAATAACTAATAAAGACAAAATACACTAACGGACAAGGAATGAATTAAACACACAATGAAAATAAAAAGAGAAAAGTACGAAGGAAATTGACATGAAATAAAATTCGAACACAAAAATAACTGGATAACACAAGTAGAACTAGTACCCAATGTAATCTAGCTAAAGAAATTGACATACAATATGATTTACTCATAAATCAAACAACTCAAATCTAGAGTTTGAAAAGAAAGATCACTCAAACAAACTCAAAACACCACATTATCAAATCTATCTAAACCTAACTCAAATAAAGTTTACCCAATCAATATGGGACACTTTTAAATATCACCCAATAGTTTTCGAAATACGAAATCAACTCAAACTTGAAATTTTCACTAAAATTGACACAAGAAAAAATGTTCAATTTTTTAATTCAAAATTGACCCCAAATTCATCCTTAGATCCCAAAATTGGAACCTAATATAATTTACCCATGATGGAAATAATTTAGATTCAAAATATGAAGCAAATATCACACAAACTGGCTCCAAAACTCAAATTTTTACACTTTAAATGGTGCGAATTTTTTTATGCGAGAATAAGGGGAAAATGGGCAAAATCAACTCTAAATCACCTTCAAATGCTGGCATATTTGATATTCAAGTATTTTGTACTATTTTCAACAAAACCCAATAATACCCACTTAAAAATTTTACCAATTTCCGAATCCAATATTTTTTTGATATTTTTTTTTTTAAATTTTCAAAAGATGCAAGCCAAGGATTAAGAATTGTAGGAATAATTATTTAGTCTTACTCTGATACCAATTGATGTAAAATGAGGTTCAAGATACACAGATTCAATAGATAATCAAGAATTGAGGGGAGATAGGGAAGAAAGAAAGAATAATCTCACAATTGAAGTAAACTAGAGATGAACAAATGTAGATTTGTGATTCTCTAATTTGAACAAACAATTACATGATTAATTCAAGGGAGGAGAGAATTTAACTCATACATGAGTAATCTTACCAAAACATATTCAAGAGAGATCCAATGTAGAAACAAAGGGATAAACCCATAAAGTCACAAAGAGTGTTCAATCTAAAAATATTGTCTACCCTAAAAATATTCATCATATTCTATTAATACTTCTTGGGCAAACTTAAAATAAGAAAAGATACAAGTTCCCCTTAATTATATGTACATTATACTATGAAAAAAAACCTAAAATATAATGTTTATATTCTTTTGTATTGGTTCTTTGGCTTCGGCACTCTCTTGAAACGCCCTAAGCTCTTGATGTCAAGTTGAAATTTTTTAACGTAATAAGTACTTTCCGAACTTGCATCTGAACTGAATGTGTTCAGGCTTAGTCGAGGGTGTATCAGAAAAAACCTATTTACCTCACCTCTGAGGTGTAAGGTCTTTTCATGCTCTATATTCCCCAAACTATATTGGATATGTTGTTATCGTTATTATTGCTAAGGAGTATGAATTTGATCTTTTAGATTGGCTGGTAAATAAGCTAAGTGTTTAAGAGATCTCTACGCGAGTATTTCAATTGGACTAAAATCAACGTTGTTTGCATTTATATATTGTCACTACCAAGCAATAATAATTGTAATAAAAAATAAAATTTTCAATGACAAAAATAGGCACATCTGTCTGAGGCACATTTTCATGAAGCAACTATTATGAGATATAATATTTTAATAATTATGTGAACTCAAAAATGAATTTGGTTGAGTCACAAATGAAAAAAATATCAAGAAAAATAAAAGTATTGTTAAATTGAGAAGATAATCAATAATGTTAATTTAACATATGTGATTAGTGATCTAGTGAAGTAGGTTCATATGGCTAATTAATAAAAAGTCATTAGTTGATCAAGTATGCACTACTGAATTATATCTCTCTTGTGATATATATGGTGCAATAAAGCAAGAACAAAATGAGGTTGAGTTAGATTCTTTTTACTATTTATATCCTTTATAAGTGGTGTATTGTTTTGTAGAATACGCTTAATAATTGGACCTATATATGTTTGAGTGGGACTATTCCAATGAAATTACGCTAGAAATTTATAAAGCACTTATGAATATTAGGAGTACACACTGCCTATCAGCCAAAAACCACGACAAACAACAAAGTGGGTGAAGGTACAATGTAATAGTTCAGAAACTAATCTTACAACAGAATTTGTGATTCATAGATATTCTAAACTTCACTAATTATTATATAAATTTAATTTTATTATATCTAGATTTGATCCATGGTCCAAGAGATATTAGCTTTGATTCACTATATCACTATTAAAAAAATAAATTTTTTTCATTGAAATTTTTCACCAAATAATATTCAATGACTATTTTCACAAATATCTTGATTGAATAAGTAAAAAAAAATAGTAGTATAAAAATTAGAAACCTTCCTAGGATTTCAGTAAGAATATATTTTCCACCATGCATCTTTTCAGTGAATTGCAATAGAAAATGGAAGAAAAAATCATGTTTAGTAGTACAAATTTTTTATTGAATGCGGTGAAAAAATCTATATTTCTAATAGAGTGTTCATATGTGAAAATCCAACAAAAACATTCTATTTTGCTTTTAGTAATATCCCTTTAGAGATATGTGAGTGATTATAAGAAAAGTGAGAATGATATCTCAAAAGGGAAAAGTATTCATTAATTAAGAAAATATCTTGATTCATCCTCAAATAAAATAATGTATCATAACTCATAATACTATACATATAAGATGTCTCCATAGAATGCAGCGGAAAAAACTTATATTTCTAGTAGTTGCATTTATTGATCCCTTCAATATAAATTCTATTGTTGTTGTCCACATATACCCATTTTGATCCACGTAAAACTCTTCAAAAATCAACGAAGGTATCACACTTCCATGCTATGTAGTCCGTAGCTCCTGAGTCTACAATCCACAAAGAATTAGATTCAGCTAGTAAAATAGAACTATAAACAAAAAGTTCACTAATTCTAATTTTATGAAACACCTTTATATAAGGTTTAGATCAATCTCTAGCATAACTCTTCTTGGCATAGCTATAACATTTCACTTTTGAAATGTTGACATATTTGGGATGTTGTTGTTTCCCTTTTCAATCCTTGTTCTCTTAGCAGGTTGAGGTAGTTCTTTCTTCTCTCCTCAATTCTTCCTCTTTGGATCATTCTTAAATTTGAAGGTTGTCATATGTATCTTAGCTTTTGACTTTGCAGCCCTAAGTTATTTCTCATCTAACTCAACTAAGTCACAGGACATCTTTCAGAGTTGTGATCAATTTATTATTGATCAAATACATTTTCACATAGTTTCAAGAACTAGGTAAAGATCGTAGTACTGGTTGCATCTTTTGTTTGTCAGTCAACACATGACCAAGAATAGGCTTTTGGAGTTTATCTCATGATAACATCATAAAATTACTTGAATAATTTAATATGTTAAATAGTAGCCCTGTGGATATTCCTATTAATAAAGGTCAATCCTTAGGTGATTAGATGTGTAGTAAAACTCCTGAAGAGTCAGACAGAATAAGTCAAGTTTCCTATAAGAGTGTAGTCAGAAGTCTAATGTACGCTATGATGTATACTAGACCTGATATCTATCAAATAGCTATCTTAGAAAGTAGATATAAAACTGATCCAGGTTTAGCACATTGGCAAGCAGTAAAGGAAAACATGAAATATCTGAAGAAAATCGCTGATTAGACACTTTGTTACCATGAAAACAAAGATTTACGGTTAGTTGGATAAAGTAATGTTGATCATGGGGGAGATCTAAATGAGAGAAATATACCTCAGGTTATGTTTTCTTACTTAGTGATGGTGTCATATCATGAAGCAGAAAGAAATAATTATATGTATCACTGTCTCTAATGGAAGTCGAATATATGGCTCTCGCATCAGTAGTACAGGAAACTGTTTGGTTGAAAATTTTCTTGGAACACATATTGGATGTTGCAGAAAAAGTTGAATCAGTGTTAGTCTACTATGACTGTGAAGCTTCTATATCCTCTATTAAGGCCCCTACTTTTCATTACAAAATGAAACACATAGATATCAAGTACAACTATGCAGAGACATGGTTAGACACAAGGTAGTGAATATGAAGTATATGTCTATAAGAGATATGTTAGCAGATTTATTGACTAAGCCTCAGAGATGCATTTATGAGACACGCAAGGTCTCAAGGCTTGCATAGATTTTGAAACACTTCATATTATCCTTTATTTTTCCATGTTCACAAGACTGATGTTCTTTAATTATCAAGAAAGTTGCTTGCATACATACATATTTTAATTATTGACTACTATGAGCATTTTTTATTTATTTATTTTTTATAAGTATGTGAAGTAGACACGAGGTTAGCCTTCTTACAGAGGTAGCCGCCTCCTTTTATTAGTGATAAGTGGCTATGATATTGAATTTTAAGTAAAATTATCATATGGATAATTTGAGAGTTATCACCTTAAAATCATGAATGTGGCATAAATAATGATGAAAGGTCATTAAGGTGAGAAATGTTTACCTAATCTACTTGGTATGCCAGAGGTGAGTTACAATAATATTGTAGATCAAGGAACTCAAACTTAGATACATATGGTGTCTAAATATCATTATTTAAGAGACAAAGGCATACGCTTTATGAATAAGGAGAAAATATTACACCACGTGTTTCATACCATGTGTACGAATATTGACCAATTGGATTTAACATAAGCCCATTCTCAGCTTATTGTTGTGTGAGACCCAGAGCCTTTGTTATGGCTCAATATATATGCCCATAATGATCTATCAGATACTTAAGACCTAGTTTTTTGTTCTCTATCTTGGAGTGTTTTTAAAAGATCATGAATACAGATTTGATCTGGAGGAGCATACATAGAAAAAGTAGTTACGTTAATGTTACTGATTTGTGCTCACCGGTGCACTAGTTATAACTTATGAGTTATAATTGTGAATACAAGAAATAATGATATATAATTTGAGATTATATTAAATGTGATTTATATGATCTGGGGTACTGCATACTCTATGATCTACTTGCAGGTTTGCACTCGACGAGAGGCTATATACTACTAACAGATGTATAGCACTTAGTTCTCACAGTATATTGGTCGCGTGATCTACTTTCCTATATGAATGATTGTGGAGATGAGATGAGAATATATGATCTCAAATTGAAAAAATACTTCCATTATGTGTAAGTAGGAGATGTAGAAAATTAAACCCACCCATAAGGCCTAAGGGGTGTTTTTATGACCCATTGGAATAATTAAGTTAACTCTATTATTTTTATATATAAGTACGCATAATATGTGTTATTAAATTTACAAAATAACAAAATACTGAATAATGAACATAGTATTTTCCATCATATATAGGAAATTAGAGTTCATCCATAAGGGTGATTTTATGGACCATTAGGTTAATTAAGTTAACTCTTTTATTTTTCTATATAAGTACACATAAGGTGTGTTATTAAATATATAGAAAATAGAATATTGAATACTGAATGCAATATTTTCCTTCCTCCATATTATCGCTATACCTTTTAAACGTTTAGGTCATGATGGCGTCTACCTCAACCCAATATTGGTAGACAAGTCAATTGCCTCAAGAAAAGAAAATTCAAAAATAATAATGAAATAAGAAAAAACAAGACTTCTAGAAGGTCAACACATATGCAAATTTAGCAAAAGTTTGAACAATATATATAAAGTCTCTCACATCTGGTGTCATAAATGTAGAGCTTCTAATAAATACATTTGAAATACCAAAAGTGCAACTATCTGTCTTCAAAAACTAATAAAGACATCAAAATAGATAAGAGGAGACCTGGAGTCAACTTTAAAAGCCCAAGAGTGTGCCAGTACCTCGAAATCACCAACTCAGATCAACACAAAACAAGCCACCGCATGTGATACACGTACTAGGATTTGTACCAAATGAACACAGCAGGAATGAGTACAGACCACTTGTATTCAGTAGGCATTATAGGTCGACTAAACAAAGCAGAAAATAATATAAGTAAATAAATATTATGAATATGTCACCTGCAAACAGAAAGGTTCTCAAACAGTATCTCACACAGTTCTAATATGTATAAAAGAATCAAAGGAAACAGGCATACCCGAAAGTACATAAAAACTGATTACATGTCAAGTAACACATAAAAGCAACAGATGAAATGCATATGCAAATGCAATGCAAAGGAAGATGAAATGAATGATTTTCAAAGTCATCGCTTGACGTTCTGCATATACCTATCAAACCTTAATGCTCCCAAAATAGAATTCATGGAGGGTTCGCAACTAGAGTACTATAAATTTCCACCAATCTCAATCTCATTACTCAATCCACCCGACTGGCACATCCCTCGATCTAGGCATTTTTAAAAGTATCTCATTTTCTTTTGAAAATTAATATTCTTTAATAGTACCGATATCCTATGAATGTATATTTATGCAATGAGGATATATGCTCACAATAAAATCAATATGAAGATAACAAATTCATTCAATACGTGTATAAGTGAACGCAGAAATTAACTCAATATGTCAACATTTCATGATATCAGTTCTAGTTTAGCATTATGAAATAAATATGAATATAAGACATCATTAATATCGTATCAATCCATAACTCAGGCATTTCTATCAAGATAAAGGAAAACAATGCTCAATAAGTCCTATAATATTTATTCAAGCTCTCGTACGAGTGTCACATTAAAAATAAAAGCATTAAAATGTACAAATAAAGTTGATAATGTCAAATAAGGCCCCACACGGGCAACATGCAATATATAATATCACAAGTCAACAATAATAGAATATAAGCCCCACTCGGGCATCACACACACACAATATATATATATATATATATATATATATATATATATATCTCAAAAATATTTTCATAGTCATTTTCCCCAAATTATGGCATGCTTTACTTATTCATTAACTATCCAACTCGGTTTGAAGAAAGTTAAGTCATAACATACCCCAAAGCGTTGAATCCAAACCCAAAGTCCTTTAACACATATTTTTTTCTTTCGAACGATCTCGAAATTAACTAAAACATTCAAATATAGCATCTACGCGTTAAAGGAAAGCTAAGGATATCCATATTATCCATATTTAAGTAGAGTTCAAATGAGTTCGAAAATAAAACGAATAAAATTAGAATTTTATTTAAGGAACACATTTTCCAAGGTTATAGGAGTTTACAGTTGAAAACTCACACGAAACGAGTTAAAAACGACGCCCGAATCGAAGAAATCATTTTTAAGCTTTACCGACAAAACTCAAAAGTCCATTTCAAAATAATGATTTAAAGGTGTTTTCGAAGACATAATCAATGTAAAGTAATGAAGATAAGGTTTTGGAGCTTATCCAAGCTCAAATCTGAAAACCCTAAAAATCGACAAAATGCGAAGCTTAAGGCTCAAAAATAGTAGAGTTTATTTATAGAGATGGTCACTTTACCAGCTAAATGACCGTTAAAGCGGTACCTGGCTGCTTAAGCGGTTGCATAAGATATAAGCTGAAATCAACAACTTTGCTAAGTCGCAAAGTTACCGAATGATCCCAAGGTATTCATTCAAAATTCTGTGAATGTAAATGAACTATGTTACACGGCTATTTTTTATTTTTCGGACTCAATGAATCGAATTTTTTAAAAAGAAGGTCTTTTTCAACCAATTAGCCTTCGGCACCCCCGTTTAGGCAAATTTCACTAGCTTTCAAATGAAGGGTCAAAATGCAAAATAAAGGCTCCAAACCCAAACCAACCCTATTACTAACCCAAATTAGAATTTTTGAATCTAACAGAACCGTCCAAATTATCATCTGGTGTTCGAAACATCAAATATTGACCGAAGTCAACTATCGGACTTTTAAAGCCCCTAAAAACCTCAAACTCTCCCAAAACCCTTTCAAAGGCATTGAGAATCGTGACAACCATCCCCATACTCCAAAAACAATATGTAGCAACTACGAGGAAGGACAAACTGATCAAATCACATAAAAGTGAAATTTTCACAGATCAGATAATTACACTCTCTCCCAATTGTTAGGGTTTAGGCTGTGGTATTGGGAGTTACTCCAACACACCATGACAATCACCGTCGATCAGTAATTCAAACTGTGGTTCAACGAAGTCTTTCGCTTCACTACACGAACAAAAAGTAAGTTCTCATTTATGATTTACACATAATCTAATTAGTTAGATTATTATTGAGGTTCATGTAAACCTGCATTGGTATCAAGAGTCATAGATTGATTTTCTGGTTTAAAAATATAGAATTGTGTTTCTATTCTTTTTTCTGTACAATTAGAAATGATAATAAATTTTACGACACTGATTTAAAAAATGTTTTGAATCAGTATTTAAATTATTTTGAATTTATAAAATTAGTTTTCAGAAATAGAAAAAGAAAAAGATGAGTTTTTTTCTTCTTTTTGAAAAATTTCAAATTTGTCATGAACAAATCTATAAAACATTCCAAAATTAAAAAAAAATAAAAATTAACAGATCTGGAAACGTTCCAGTAATTCAAAAAAAATGAATTTTTTTTTTTTTGTCATAGATTTGAAAACGGAATTTTTTAAAGGCAAAAATATTTTTTCCTTTTTAAAATAGATCTAAAAAAAAATTGGTTTTCGTTCAAAACCAATTATGAAAATTTAAAAAAAGAAAACACTTGGAGTTCCATTAAAGGAGGTGGCAGAAGTTTATATGGAGAAGAAATTAGAGTTTCTTCTTCACACTTTGTTGTTTTGAGCATGGGCTCACAATGCTTTAACCACATGGGCTTCATGAAAATGATTATGAAGTTGGGCTAAGGCCCAATATTTCTGGAAAAAAAAAGGTGGGCTGGAGAATTTTTCAAAAAGTGAAAATTATCTTTTCTATACTTATTAGATGGTTTATTGCAACTTATAACATTACTTTTTCTTAATTATTGAATTATATTTTTAATTGCAAGTTATAGCAGATTAAATTATTATTTATTTATTTTTATTTAAAAATAACTTTTTAGATTTTATTTTATATTTATCCTAATACTCATATTTATCTATTAAAATAATAACCTAGATTACTGTGTTGCATTAAAAGTCTAGGTTTTTACTTTTTTTAAAAAAAAATTAACTTTGCTTTTACTTTACTTTTTTAGATCTACTTCTATATTTATCCTAATATTCATTTAGGATATTTATCCCAATATTCTGTATTTATCCTAATAATAGCCTAGGTTACCGTGTAGTATTAAAAATCTATTTAGTGGTTTTAACTTTTTTCAAAAAAATTTAACTCTATTTTACTTTACCGATATTTACACGAATTATAAAACTTATTACACTACATTTATTACATCGTCTTTCCCTCTTTATCAATTTTACACTGCTAAAATTCTCTTCATTGTTAATTTACACGCCTCCTCTCTTTAGTTATTTTTGAGATTGTGTTTCTTTTAAAAAAAATTTGTATATCAACTTTTTTTTTTCTAATCATCTTCGTTTTTTACTATTTTTAGTAGAATTAGCTTTTAATTTTTTAATATTAGGATTTGTAATCGAGTATTTTACATTTTTTTCAGTCTTCTTTAATGTTATTTTATGAAATTTGTATATGTTTGAAAATTCTCATGTCTTCTAAACCCAAATTTGATTTTACTCCTATTAGGAAGATTTCTAGATTAATAGAAGACAAAAGTTCAATTTTAAATGACCATCTTTTAATTTAGGATGTTTTAATCCATTACCACCAATTAACATTAAGAGCTTGGATAATGTTGAAAGTGGGCATTATTTGATTCAGCAAAGTGAGCGAGTTTGAGAAAAGAATTAAATTTTCTAAAACATAGTCTTCTATGTAAAACTCTATATTAAACATGCAAAGTGAAAATTTGATAAAGAAAAATGCTACTAAGAGGGTGTATGAGAGAAAAAATATGGTGTGAGAGTAGAATTCAAATTTAAATTTTGAAGATGAAATTTTCTACAGTAAGTCAAAAAAACTTAACATGGGCAAAGATAAATTGTCTCGTATAAAAAGGTATGTGTTGAAAGAAGCTACTGACAAGAAGGTTGTAAAACAATCGATAAAAAGAAAATCCTAAAAAGTTGCAAAGGTAAAAAAAAATTATATATATTTTTTATATTGTAATTATGTTCTTTATAAAAATGGTTATATGACATGGATTGTTTTCAACTTTTATTTTGTTTAATCATTTTTTTAAAATATTTTCAATTACCAAATTGAATTTTTTTTTTAGTTCAATTGTACAATATTTTTTAAGAAAATTAATTTCGTTAAATACTTGATGTATAAAGTTTTTATTTGATTTTATTTTTTGTTACAGTATTATTTATATTTTACACATGTTATAGTTATATTGTTTTAATAATTTTATATTTTAGGAACGAAAATAATACAGCAACTGGTCTTCGTATATTAAGGTCTATTTTTGATGATCTTCGTCAAAAGTGAAAACATGAGCATTTCAATCAATTTGCAAAGATTCTTTTTAGACATTGTTTGAACATGCAATTTGTTAAAGTGTAATCTCAGCTTTTTCGTAATTTATTGCATGTGAAAATTGTTAATGATAGAGATGACATGTTTATTTAGATTGAATGGTAAGGAGTTACACTTTGAAAAAAGAAAGTTTTTTGTTATTACGGGATTGAAATGTGGGAAGAAATGTAATTTTTTTTATCCAACAATACCGAATAGATTGATGCAAAAATACTATTCTAGACAGGAAAAGGTTAAAAGATCTAATATCTATTTAGATTTTACTGGTAAAAAGTTGTTTTCATGGATGAAGATTTGTACAAAATTGAAATGATATATTTCATAATCCGATTTTTAGGATCAAATTTATCAATATATTTTATAACGAAGTATTATTTTGATTCAATTGATTCAGATGCAGATCTAAATTTTGACCGGAGAAACAAGTGTTTCGATGTTTTGCTTAAAAAATGTAGTCATGATCTGAAGAAAAATTCAACATCATTTATTTTTAGTGATTTTCATCTCGCTCTTCAAATTTGGTTCTATAAATATTGTGTGAATATGGATAAATCTGTTGCGATTCGTGATGGTGTTCATTGAATTCCTCGAATCTTAAACTAGAAGACATCTTCAAAACTCATATACAATGACTATTTGAAGAGGACCATGTTTAAGTGATTCTACAATATATATATGTATATATATAATATACATTTTTATATGATCAATTTTAAGTAGTTGATTGATATGCCATAAATTTTTAGCCTTTTATTTTAGTTGTTATTTTAATTTTTAAATCATATGTTTTTTTACTGTGAGTTCAGATACATCATATTTACTGATGAAGAGATGGTAGAATTCAATTTTGATGTTATTCTTCAGGAGGACTTTTATCTAGAAGATGTCGAGGATGTAAAAGATTCTGTGATGAGTAATGTATATACTGAATTAAAAAGAAAAATTGAGAAGGTACATATTTGAATATCATATACTGATTTTGAGTTTTTATTTATAGTTTTTTTTTTTTTGGTAGGATGTTAGATAATATAGAAATTTTTTATTTTTTGTCATTACAGCTGCAGGCTAATTCTCTACTCTTTTAGGAAAAGGTATTTTATCAATTTTTTTATAAAAATTTTAATATACTATATTTTATTTGCACATTAACATGTATTATTTGTATATGTATGTAGTTAGTTTTTTTGTAAACTTGTGCTTTATTTATTTTTTTGAAAATGGTATGAATGTAGAAGTAAAATTGTTAAATTCTTTAAGTTATGATTTTATTGGATGGTTGTGCATTTGCAACATTAAGTTGTTATTTAATTGAGTTGTAATTCCACGATAAATAACTATATAGGTGTATAAATATAGAAAAATGTGTCATTCCTTTATAAATCGTATTTAAAGACATATCATTCCTTCACTTTAAATAAATGTGTCCTAAACAGTCTATTCTTATAATTTTATTTTTTTTGGTATTTGAAAATTACTTTAATTTTTGGTATTTGAAAATTACTTTAATTTTTTTTTTGGGTTATAATTGAAGGTTGAATAACCTATTGTACATCTATATCTATTACTAACTTTATTTTATTTTTAAATTGATTATGTTTTATGATAACATAATAACTTATTAATTTTCTTTTAATGTACAGATACTTGATGATATGACAGTTTAAAAAAAAAAAGTATGATCTTTAGTTACACAATCTTACTTAATTATTTATCATATATTTTCTTTTAACCTGTGTTTGTCACTACAAATTAGCTAAAGAATTTTGTGTTTGATTTGATTGTATCAAATTTTCATATCACACTGATTTAATGGTGCTAATTCTTCTGTATTATCAATTGCATGAACACAAAATTCGTTCAAATATATGTTGTTAATGAGTAAAAGACATTACACGTTGTTAATGTACATATATTGTTCATGTGTGATGTGATGTGATAATATTTGTTAAGTGAATTAATATATTTGTAAATTGATTTGTGTATTTATTATACTCCATTATAAAAATTTTATTATATCTTATTTTTTTAATATGAAAATATTTAAATATTGTACCGTTATACTTGTAGGTTGATGATCAATTTAAGGATATGAAGAAATTTATGGCTGAGTCTGTCAATGTGATGCTGAATGAGATTCATTCTTCGAAAAATTAGTCAAATAATTTATTCGAAAATCATATTTTTTTTCATTCATTAAAGTAAATTAAATCTGTATTATATAATTATATATTAGCAAGGTTTCATTTTTGATCATATATATTTATTCATTACATTTTTAATTCATATTATATATTAAGTTTTATCAATATTAATGTTTGTGAACATTTTGAATAGAAATTCTCTCCTATCAATGAAAAGGTTGTATTTGATATACCGATATCAAGTAAACTGAATGAAATGTAAGTATAATCTAAGGATAGTGATGGAGTACCCGTTGATATTTTTTCTCAATTGAATGATAAGTATATTTAATTTTTTCTTAATTAATTTTTGTTTTTGTTTTTAAATAATATTATTAGTTTTGTAACATGATTTTTAACTAGTATTTATGTTTTCATATATCCTAAGAGTGTGGAGTTGATTGCAATGTTGAAGGAAAAGTACTTTAAATAATCAATCTTCTTTGAATGACTTTTTCTTTTTCACCGAGTCTCAATTCGTAGCACTTGAACCAACATTTAGAAAAATGGATACACCTAAAATGAAATCAGAGTGTACAACTCCGATATATTATGATACATCTTCAGTTATGATTATTGATGATTTTGGAAGCAGTTATGTAAAGTGTCCTACATTCTCCAAGTCAAAGCATCCTTTTGAAAATTATATTGGATTTGGAATTTTGGATGTTTTGATAAAAGAATTTAATTATTGGTGTTTTTTAAAAGTGTCAGTTCATCGCAACAGGTATGTTTAATATATACATTATTTTTAATAAAAAATTTTGTTCTCTTGAAATTTAATAAAAGATTTGTTTTCTTAAATTATATAGAGCCGCTGATGTTTGTGGTTTACTTATCAAAACTTGTTTTGATATTTGTGAGTTTTATAACCGTTTGTTGTATACTTATATTTTTTTTTTTTGCTCTGCATCAGATATTGCCCTTTCCATCTTGTTCTTTATATGTATAATGAGATTTTTTTTGTTTTTACATTGCTGAATAGTATGGTGTTCTAGTTAAATATTATTTTTATTTGTTTAATTGGTGAATCGGAGGGAATTGAGAATATAAGTGAGGAATGAAAAAGATGAATTATGTCAACACCTCCAAATCACCGATTTAACATCTTACATCATTGTAGGTCTTTTATATTGTACCTTTTATATTTTTTATATTACTTATATAAAATAAGTTATGTAATTGATATAATTTGCTCTTTTTTTTTCCTGATTATTTATGTTCTTGTTATATGTGTTATATGTTCATGTATATGATGATACTAGTTTAGTATACGTACTTTGCACGTGTGTCTCACGTTAATATATTTGAGTTATAAAATAAAAACCAACAAAAAACTTCAAGTTCCTAAAATAATTTAATTTTTTGAAGTTTAATTACACATCTCTCTTTAGAAATTATAGACCACTTATTGCTTAGAACTTCGAAGTAAATCAAGAAATTGTTATTTTAACTTTCAAGTTCCTATTCAGTATCTAGGTTCAAATATAAAAACTAATATTAACATTAAAATACCTTTAAAATTTAAATTTCAAGATTTTAATAATTCACCTAAATCAGTTAAGAAAAATATTATAACTTATCAACTTTTTCTGATGAAAAAAACAACTGCTATTAATTCTTCAAAAGTTAAGGTAGAGAAATTGAGGCTAAAATAAATTTAAATGATGATTACGACTTCATTTGTTTGCTTTTAATCTAAAAGATTTAGACATTAATTTCATTATTCAGGCCCAAATATAAAAAACAATATTTACATTAATAACTTATTAACATTAAAATACCTTTTAAAATTCAAATTTCAAGATTTTAATAATTCACCTAAATCTGCTAAGAAAAATATTATAACTTATCTTCTTCTTTTTTTTTTTTACGAAAAGAACAACTACTATTAATTCTTCTAAAAGGCAAGGTAGAAGAGAAATTGAGGTTAAAATAAATTTAAATGATGATTTTGATTTTATTTATTTTCTTTTAATATGAAAGGTTAGACATTAATTCATTACGTATATCTATTTTTTTCATTAAAAAATTTTGTAATGAAGACAATAAAATTTAAGTAACAATACTTAGAAACAAATTAAGAACTTGCTATTTCAGCTTTTAAGTCCTTATCCAATATTCTGGCCCAAATATAAAACTAATATTAACACCAATACCTTCTAAAATTCAAATTTCAAGGTCTTAATATCTTTGCCTAAATCGCTTAACGAAAATATTATAAACTTATCAATTTTTTTTGGACGAAAAAAACTACTACTATTAATTCTTCTAAAAGTCAAGCTAGAAGAGAAATTGAGGTTAAAATAAATTTAAATAATTTGTATACTTTTAATCTAAATGGAGACATTAATTTATTAAGTACGTTTATTTTTTCTACTAAAAAATATCACGACTCCAAAACAAGGGCCATAATGACACTTTTCGCGGCGTACCTTGACAAGTAAACCTATCACCCAAACTGATATAACAAGAGAAAAGACAAAAATATCCCAGGGTAAGACTTCTGGAACGAAGTCGAACCAAATAAGTAATCATAACAATGCGGAAAGAATTTGTCCAAAATATCAATCATGCCCAAAATCAAGTTTCAATAGTGTAAGAACTATTAATACGATCCAAGAGTCAAATACATCAAAAAAATAACCACAAATGAATAATAATTGTCTTCGAATACAAATAAAGACATAACTACTATAGAAACATAGAGATAAATTTCAAACGCATGAATGTCCAACCACTACCTTGAAAGCTCCAACAATCGCCCGAGTCAATCAAGCTGAGGAGCATTCGAGTTAGGACCTGCACCGAAAGAGCGCAGTAGACATGAGTACGATCCACTTGTACTCAGTAGGTATCATAGGCCAACCAAGCAAAGTAATAAATAAAGCATACAAAATATACACTAAGGATACGTCACCTGCAATCAAAAAATGTCCCACAACGATAACCCACACTGCTTGAACTAGCAGTTCTAATATATATCACATATATTATAACAACACACCAAGATACAAAACACAAGTACACATTATGCCACATATGTTTTGTGAAAACTTTGACTTTAGAGTCACCACTTAATTTATTTAGAAAAAATTAAGAAAATCTTTGAAAACTACTTTAAACGATACAAAACAAAAAAATCGTTTAAGTTTGAAGATTTTGAATAAGCGGTACATATTAATACCCTTGAAAAGTTGTTAAAGCACCAAGAATATCTGTTAACTTGCGGTTATCCAAACTATTTGAAAAACTATATTTTGACTAACTTCAGAAAGGAAAATATTGGTGTTTCAAAAGAAATCGATTAAGATGAAATTTTGTTTTCAAGATTAGTTCAAAACCAGTTTTGACGACTTAACAGGAATTTCAACTAAGTCTAAAAAATAAAATAGCAAATAGAACATAAAAAGGGAAGGGGAGAAAGTAAAAGACTTAGGTCATTGGGCACAAATCAATGAACCCTGTCCAAATCTAATTGGACTTTCAACTCATTTTTCACTTGTCCTAATCTATGTTTGCGAGCCTTTTTGGCCCAAAATCCACTTCACCTGTATTAGCTTACAGCTTTGTCTTCGAGACCCAAATAAATAAATAAAAGTAAAGCAAGAATAAGATTGAGACTTTTTGAGTCTCTTAACGACTTCATCAAATGGGTTTTGACCCATTTTTATTCTTCTTGCATTTGTATGCCATGGGACCGACGTTTGGACTTAGTGTTGAGGCTGACTCGTGGAGATGGGCCTTATTGAACCATTATGAATGCAAAGAAAAGGAAAGTCCCCTCGGATCCCGAACAGATTTCCATGCCAAAGAAAAAAGAAGGATTAGCATTTCATTCATAATAAGAGTAATTAATTTTGTCAAATAAATAAGAAACGCAACCGATTCAGACCAAATTTAATCTTGAACAAGTTCATGGATTTACTTTTCATATTTTTCAAGTAATCAAAACAAGTCTGATCTTTTTACTAATCTACAATATTAACTCATAGTATTACATAGCTTAACAAGGCATTTCCCGGCAATTGAAAAGAAATATAGGGAGGGAACAAGAGATGATGCTAGTTAATGAAATAATTCGTTATTTAAGCCATCAAAATATAATTCGAAAATTAATTCATTTTTTTTACAGGAAATTGGGCACAAATCTTGACAGTTGACTTGAAATGCAATATTTAATGCCAAAATATCAAGAAGGCAACTCACAAATTCATCAAAATTTTACAATCAAAACAGTCCTCCTAGGAAACTATAACCTTTCACCATTTCATAACAATTCGAGTATAAATTGAAGCGAAGACAGATAAAAGTAATAAATAACAAGACTACTAACTCTTTGCTGGAAAACGAAAAACAAAAAGGAGGAAGAACAGACATTTTTTTCAACGTAACAAAAGCTTCCTAGGAAATTATCGAACAAATCATGGTAACACCATTTCCGCAATAAAAATGTGAAAACAATTAATTTCAAGAAAATAGAGACGGACAAGAACTGGACTTTGAAAGTTGCTTCGCACAGTAACTCAACAAGAATAATTTTTAGCAAGGCATTCTTCGAAAAAGAGCGGAAAAAAAGAAACAACAGCATGACCCTTCTCTAGATTTCCACAGGGATAGTTTCAGCGACAACCCTGAAATAAGATAAAACTGAAGGACAATCCATACAACCACCAACACTAAATTTCATGAAGAAACATAATGGTACAACGTAATCTCGTCCTCACCTGTTCTTGGTAAACTCGAAATGAATTTTCCAGGGTCAAGACGATCTTACAGAATTCTCGGGACTAATGCCATATCATGGACCTGCACCTACCATTCCTATTGACTTTGTGGGTCAAGTAGAATCAGGAAGACAGTCCTCAAAATAAAGCTAAACACAGACAGCAATACAGAATCAAAATCAAAGCTAAAAGTAAGCAGCTAAAGCAATACTTATGCCGAGGTGATAATCAACGAAAAAGAAGAAGAAAATACCGAAACTAAAGAGATGGAATATTACCTATTTCGGAGCAGCAAAACCAGACTAAGAGCTACGTCGGAATCGGTCACCACCCGAAAATGTCGTCGTCGACTCAAAAACTTCGATTAGGCGACGAATTTCACGAAACAAAAATTGGTTTTACTAAAAGATGACAGTTTTTCTCAAAGGTTTCCTCGACCCTTCAAGACTTTCGCCCCCCTCCCCCTTTTAGTTCAACCAAGAGCCTTTTATAATATGACCACGGAATAGAATTTTTTAGGCTCAATCGATGTGGGAAAAAGGTGAAATGAGAGCAATTTTGGGATTCTCAACAGAAAATTTTTGAATTTCAAAAATCGAATAAGAGATCTGTTGGATTCGGAACAAAATTGTACCATCCGTACGCTCAATGGTTGGCTGAGTTGTCCCGCTTCTGGAAGCTTCGTTGAAGCTGCTGCCAGACATGGGTCGGGTCGCCCGGTTATGGGTCGCGATGGTTGATGTCGGATCGTCGAAGGGTCGGGTTGGCTGATGGCGGATCGTCGATGGATCAGTTTTCCCGATATTGATGTTGTTTTGTTGTTGATCGATGCTGCTGTTTGCAGGTGAAATTGTTGTTATCGTTGGTTGCTGTTGTTAATTAAAGGAGAAACGAAATTGGGAGTTGAGCTGGGTTAGTATATTTTGGGCTTGTTTGGTTTGGGTGAGTGGAGAAAGGAGTTTTGGGCTGCTGGGGGGTTTGTTAATTAGGCCTGGACGAATTGGGTTGCTGGGTTATTTAGAAAATAATTCTAATTAGATTTGGGGTTATTCGAAAAATTATTTCAATTCTAATTTAACCTATTCTATTTAAAGTTTAACCAAATTAAAAGTTAATTGGCCAATTGCATTACAATTATAGTCAATTTGATTTCAACTATGGTCAAATCTAATAGATTGACTAAATTAAATTAAAATTCGATACAAATTAATGCTTCCTTTAATCCCGAGCTTCTTGAATTAATAAAATTAAATAAATGTTTATCCAAATAAATTATTTTTGAGAGTAAATTATAGTTAAATCAAGATTTTATTCGTTCGAATTAATTTCAAGCTTGATCAGTAAAAGTCTAATTTTGATAAAAATGTTCATTTCAGTAACAAAATTTATACAATTTCGCATATGTAAATACAAAAATGCATAATTGTCAATTAAATGACAAAATTAACCCAAATAAATATTTTAGAGTGCATTTATCCGGATGAAATAAATATTTTAATTTTATTAAACATTGAAAAACCCATGATTAAATTTAGTCGTGGAGGGCAAAAATTAGGTGTCAACAATATATAAATAGAACAAGAGAGAACATGTAGATACAAGATCATCAAATACAAGTAAAGGAAGGTAAGACAAATACATTGATGACAAGTCAATAAGGCAATACAACACAACATAAACATAATAAAGTAAGTGCAATGTATATGATGATGATGATGATGATGATGACGATGATGATGATGCACGGGATCGTCCAAAACCTTCGGGATCATCGCACAATATCTGTATACACCTACAGAGCTAAAGCTTCTCGGCGTAGGACTCATAAAGGGTTCGTCAACCCGTATACAATCCACATATCGCATATCTCCTTTCTGGCACATCCCTCGAAAAAGGTTTTATAAGGTGTTATAATATCTTTTAAAAAAGTGTTGCCAGTGTTTCTTAGATGTTGCCACGGTGGTACCAATGTTTCATGAATGAGTATGATATGAAGATGTAATGCTCACAACCAATCACAATGAGTATTTCCACAACCAACCACAATAATACATTGTCACAACCACATGAGCCAATATCCACTCATTATTTTTGTTTCATTAATTAATTTTCACATGTCTCATATGTCAATAAGGTATGAATATAATCACAATACACCAATAGTACCACATTAATCATTTTAACAACACAATAAAATTATTCACATGTATTCAAGGTTATCAATATCACATAGGACCCCACAAGGACACACTTATCACATAATAACTCAATTTCGACAATTATATCACATATAGTCCCCCCACACGGGCACAAAACAGAAATAGCCATTTTTCATAATAAGTTCTCACCCTTAACATGCATTTTGTATCATCATTTACTACCCAACCCAGTCTGAAAGAATTAAGTCATAACCTACCTCGAAAGCCAAAACCGATTCGCTAAACTTGAGCCCGTGACCTTACTCTTCAGGAACAATTCCGAACTCCACTAAAAACATCAAATATAAAATCTACGCATTAAGACAAAACCAACGACACCCATATTGACTATTTTTGATTCGGGGTCAAAACGGACCCCAAAACAGGTTTCTGAAAAAAAAGGAAAAAATCAAAACTTTTCTTCAAAAATATGTTCCACATATTTTTTGGAATCTAAAACTGAAAATCCAAGTTAAATCGAGTCAAAAATAAGGTTTAAATCAAAGAAAAATCATTTTTGAGCTTTACTGGGTAAAATCTTTGAAATCGGAGTTAAATTCAAGAATCAAAGTTGTTTTAAGTGTTAAATTGATGAAAAACTAGTAATTATAAGATAAAAACATTATTCAAGTGAAAATGAGTGAAAATAGGATTTAAAATCAAGCCCTAAGTTTTTTGGGGTTTTGAGAAATTAATCAAGAAATTACTAAGAAAATGATGAATTCTTACTTTTAATCCGTAATAAAACAAAAAAAAAAGTATTAATCTAGACTCTCAAGCTCTCACAAACTTTACTTTTAAGCTCCCACGCTATTTTAGGGTTTAACTCCCAAGAGCCAAGATGAAAATGAGCAAAATGGGCCAAAAAGCGTGAAAATCTGCTATTTTTTGCAGATTTTCTGCAATAGCAGCTTTTTTGTTGGTTGATCGGACTTCGATGAGGTGCTCGGGATTCGTTCGGAGTTCGATATACACAAAAGAACTATGAAACCATACTAAATTCGACGTTTTGGATGCGATGGAGATATCATATTTTTTAAAAAATATCATTTTCACAAAGTTGACCCCCGAAATTCGTAATCACAATTTTCTAAATCAAGGGTCGAAATGAGATTTAAAAGGCGTAAAATCATACCAAATATGCTAACATCTTAAATTTGATATTTTGGATCTGCTGGCGAAGTCGGATTTTCCATCTGAGGTCGTTTCAACCAAATATGGGTTCCATGCCCAAATTTCCAATTTTTCAACTTTCCGATCAATAGGTCAAAATGAGTTCGGGTGCCCCGAGACCTGAACCAAAGGTCTACCTAGCCTAAAAATTGATATTATGGAGCTGCTGGTACAGTCCGTTCGGCCATCCATTACACAGATCAAAAGATATCCATATAAGTCCAAAATAAGGCTCTCGAAATCATCAAAAACCATAATATTGCATAAATGATACCAAAATGTATCGAAAATCATGCCAATCACTCCCACACCCCAGAAATATCATAGTGCAACTACAAAAAGGAATAAAACAATCAAATCACATAAAATTACAAATTTCACATATTTCAT
>NC_061117.1:181129988-181136251 GCF_002878395.1 Capsicum annuum | reverse complement strand
AATAAAACAATCAAATCACATAAAATTACAAATTTCACATATTTCATCAAATTTTTAGGTCGTTAAAAAAAATATCATAATGAATTTAAAAAGGTCTAATGATTCAGATGTATGACAGATATCATAAAATAAAATTTAAATAATAATCAAAATAAATGTTGTATTTTAAGTAAGAACACAATATAATATGATAGATGACAATCACTCAAACATAATAAACCATTTTTCATTGTTAAATAATCTAAGCTAATCATCAATTTGGATTTTAATTTGCGTGAAAATGATAATGATTTATTATCAATTCAAATACACAGTTGACAATATAACGATAAAGTGAGTTGCACGTAAATTGAACCAAAGAACCAAAAATATTAAGAGGAAAAAATAACTATTCCTACGTACCTTTTATTCACGTAATTTAATCACCACACAAAGCAAATCCTTTTATAGAAGAAGTATTCATAAACCAAAAAATAATTTGACTTTAGACTCCTATATGATTTGTATTAGGATACTATCAGTTGTGAAGTAATAAAAATCTCCTATAATATAATAAAGGGACTCTTACCTCAATTTTTATTTTGCAAATTAAAAATATTCTTTTAAAAATACAAAATGAAAGTTTTTTATTTTCCAGAGAAAAAAGTAATTTTGTAGTCTTGCAAAATTATGGGGTTGTTTTGCCAAAAAAGGCAATATCTATGAACTCCTACTCTATGCATAATTCTTGCATTATCAAAAAGCATTTTAGTTTGCCGAAAATAAGACTATACTTGTTAGGACTCCTATTAAATATCTATTTTTTTTTTAAATATTTTATTATATTAAATATAATAAAAAAATAGTGAATGACAATTTTATCTGAAGAAGTGTCTTTTAATAAAGAACAAAAAGTTTAAATTAGTTTTATAAGAGTCTTCACACTTTTAATATATTATAGATTATAGATGTAGAAAAGGCTATTTTTGAGCTTATTAATTGTGTATTATTAAAAAAAAAAATTGTTACTGTTCAGATAGAAAGTGTTAGTAATGTATGTTTCCTAAGTTGTTAAAACAGTCACATTATGTCATTCAGCTTTGTTTAAACTATTTAGTAGTGTAAAATTTTATATTTGAGAAAATTACTTTTATTAAGGAATTCAGTGCATGTTGCTGCCAAAAAGAATATTTATCCTGCATTCGTTTATTGTGATATAATAGTTGATGAAATGGTTTTTTTTCACATTATGATTGTTATTGGACGTGCATGAAATGACACGGTTGTTTCCAACAAATTTTTTATGCATGGAAAATAAACTTCAACCATAAATAAAAATATGAAGAAACAACAATTTTATTGATAAACGAGGTGGATACAAATCTGTTTCTCTCTTGATTCTTCTCTCGATTTTCTTCGTAACTCAATTTTCTCCGTAATTCGAGGGTCGTTAGTGGTGTATTTCTCGAACGTAGGATGACCTCTTTATGAATATCCCATGATTTTGTGAGATATTGGAGATCCCGATCTTTTTACGAATACCCATCAGTTTATGGGATATTCAAGATGCTTGTTTCAGGGAATATGTTACCCTTTAAATAGGCAAGATTTAGGGCAAAGTAGCTTCCTAGAACTCCAACAGAATTTGGATTCTTCTTGAAGAGTCCCACAAATTTTAGATGTCTACAAATGCCCCCTACTTTAAGGCTTGTCGAAGTGTAGATTTGAGGACGAGTCTTGAAGTACCAATAGAGCTTCCATCTTTATGCGACGACTACAGATTTGATTTATGAGAGAAGAGATGAAGGGCAGATTTGGTCCCACTGGGCATCCTAAAATTTGTTCGCAATAAATTTTCGTAGTGCAGAAAATTAATTGCAAGCAAAAATAAAAATAAACAAAAAGAATAATTTTATTTAAAGTAATTTTGCAGGTACAATTCCATTATTCTCTTAATTCTTCTCTCCTAATTTTTTTCATAATTCGAGGGCCTTTGTAGCGTAATTCTCGAACTTTCGAATGATTTGAGCCTCCTAGAAATTTATTTGGATCTCCAGAAATTGTTTGATAGCACTTCGTCTTGTCGAGTTGACCTCCGAACAAAACTCTGTTAGTCGATTCGTTGAAGAGTTGTGTAGTCAATGCAAAAGCTTTCTCCAATGCTTGACGAATACCCCTCAGAAAATTGTGTAACCCTCCTATTTATAGTTGTAGGGAGTAGGCAGTCCAAGTGTAAATAACCTCTTTTGCCTCATTCCGATTGGTCCATTCAATTTTCAAGCTTATCACAAATGTTATGTAACAAGGTTGCTTGTGATTGGCCAAAAAAATGTCATTTGGGACACTTGGCGATGTTTTATTGGCTCTTGAACTTGACTTGGATTGCCACATCATTTGATGTGTGTGGTCTTTCTTCATTGGTCTATAATTTGATTGGGATGCCACATCACTTGACATGTGGCTTAGGTTTGGGCCTCAAGGTGAGATGGACCTTGAAGTCCTTGATGAGAAATAAAATTGACTTATTATTTTTATAGCCCAAAATGATTTTAGACCCAATAAATATGGGTCAAATTCAATTTTTATATGAATTTGACCCAATAAATTTTACGTGTCTGTAATGCCCCCAACTTCAAAGCTCGTCAAGGTGTTTAATTTATCGGACCTGTTAGAGACGAGATTTGAAGTATTTGTGGAGTCCTTATTTTTTTTTGGCAAGACTTGAGCACTTTGTCGAAATCTGACTCCTTGAAGTCATCATAATCTAGGTAGAATAACGTGAATCCCTTCCTTAAGAATGTAAAATTCTGTTTAAAACTAAATATATCCAAACCTTGTAGGATTTGGGTATTAGTATTATATCAAATTTTAATAGGTTTAAATATGATGTTATTCCACTTCGAAAATGATTAGGAATTTGACTTGTTTTGGACACTTGGATGTCCAGTTCTTCTTGAAGACAACTTGTTCAGCAAATTTCTTTCTGAAATCAAATTGGGGGCCTTTTCAGAGTCTATAAAAGGACATCACCACCTTATTAAGTCATTGTAATTCAACCTGAGCAGAAATTCAAATCTCGTTCTCCTCTTTTCTTGCTCTTTTTTTACAATTGAGCTTTCGGTTACTTTGGGGCATCTGTGGAAGAAGCTTCATAACGCATCGTGGAGGAGTCTGAATCA
Organism: Capsicum annuum; assembly: GCF_002878395.1. Taxonomy (NCBI): domain Eukaryota; kingdom Viridiplantae; phylum Streptophyta; class Magnoliopsida; order Solanales; family Solanaceae; genus Capsicum; species Capsicum annuum. The sequence goes on along the minus strand of NC_061117.1, from coordinate 181,133,093 downwards.
CGAATGTCTTGTCATGTTGGAAAGTAGACTCGAAAAGATATGTTCTACGTGAAAACCACACTCAATTTAACTCCAGATCTGCCCAGGTATCGTTTCAAAATCAGACTTTCAGTTCTATTTCATCACTTTTGACTTGTTTTATGCAGTTTCACGAAAACTCTCATATCTTGACATAAGAACATCAAAATCAAAAGCCGTTTTTTATGCTGAAAACTATACTTGTAGATATACATCTCACGTGGAAACCTGCATCAAATTGCATCTGAATAGTCCCATATATTTCTCCAAAGACAACCTTTTAATCTTGGTTCGCTAGTTATTTCAGCTTTGCGCAGCGTCGGAAGAAATTCCTTATCTTGACGTGGAAGTATCAGAATTAGGTGTCGTTTTTTGAATTGGAAAGTAAATTCATAGAGATAAGTCTCATGTAGAAACCACAATCAGATTGTTTTGTAACCCATGAGGCTGACGCGGAGGACACCTCACCTGCTGACATGGACACACACAATCAGCAATGGGTTGAAGTTAAGAGAAGAAGTGAGTGCGTGAGGATTCCATCCAAAAGACTTGCTAACTTCATAGTGGAAGTGGGGGAAAAACTTAAAAGAGAGGTATAGGGTTTGCAGCATAAGGAAAATAAATAGTTATCAGTAATTGTATTAGGGTAGGGAATTGCTAAGCTAGTGCCTACTTCTCGTCTCTCTCAGTATCTCTATTCCCATCTCTCTATTTCTTCTATCTTCTGTAGTTTTCCTTATTGTTCCATTACAAATATCCATCTTGTGATTTCTTGATTGAGTTTAATGCAATCAGTTGACTCCTAATTGCGGTTGGAAATTCTAGTTTGTTTCACTGGTGCTTTCATTGAGAGGTCTTTAATGGAGGACCCTACCATACTCAAGGCTCTTGTAGAAAAAATCGATTAAGGAAGCAAATACTTTAATCTCCAAGGAACTAGAAAAAATTCATGGTATGCTTTTGGAGGTTGTTGGTAACAAGACGACGCACCAGATTCATCCACCAGCGGCACCTACCCTCCGTCATAAGCCTGCATCGATGGAGTTCGGCAGGTTTTGTGGTGCGAATCAAGAGGCTTGGATATTCCAAGCAGAGCGCTACTTTGATTTTTATGGCATCGAGGATGGACAAAATTTGACTGTGGCATCTTTCTACCTAGATGGTGAAGCTCTAGAATGGTATCAGTGGTTATTTAGAAATAAACAACTAGTGGGTTGGATTTACTTTACAGAGAAGGTTCAGATTCGATTCAAGGAGAAGGGACTCGAGTCAGCAGTGGGAAGGTTAGCGAAACTCTGACAGGTGAGCATAGTTTTGGAGCTACAAGGGAGGTTTGAAGCTATTGCTAATGAAACAGATAATATCTCCAATAAGCTCTTGGTAAGCCTCTTTATTTCTGCGCTTAGGGAGGATATTAAGAACTCAGTCCTAAGTCATGAGCCTGACACATATGATGAGGCACTTAAATATGCTCATATACATGAGCGTCAAATCCAAGTTGAAAAAGGCCTAACCCGACCAGTGCTTGATAACAAAGGTACACCTCTGTTACCTAGTCCTAATTCATGGTCTTCTAATCAACCTTCATCGTCTAAGTTAGCCGACAACAATACCTCCATCCGGGATGCTTCACGACCATCCTTAAAGTGTCTCTCACCTACTGAAATCCAGAGCTGTTGTGATCGTGGTCTCTGTTATTATTGTGAAGAAAAATATACAGCTGGGCACCAATGCAAATCCCTGCCCAAATTACTACTACTCATAAATGATTGCGATATTGATCTCGTTTCAGAGCCAATTAGTCCTGATGACATAGAAGCAGATGAATTGCAATGTTTAGAGGTCTAGGAACATTCATTTATTTCGTATCATGCTTTGGCCGGTGGAAATCCCTCTTTCATACTTTGATTTCTTGGACATGTGAATGGATCTCCAGTTCAAGTCCTAGTGGACGGAGGTAGTGATCATAACTTTATCCAGGATAGAGCAGCAAATTTCCTTCATCTATTAATCGAGACCATACCTAGTTTTTAGTGGTGGTTGGAAGTGGTCAGCGTCTGCGATGTCATAGCATTGTACGCCAAGTTATGCTCTCAATTTAAGGTTTCCATCTCACGCCAAGTTAGGTACCCTTATTTTCAAAAGCAAGCCACGTTGCAGTAGTTGCAGAAATGCTCCAATAAGGAGTAACTCAAGCTAGTACAAGTCCTTTTTCTTCACCCATGTTATTAGTTCACAAAAAAAGATGGTACGTGGAGGTTTTGCGTGGATTACAGAGCCTTAAATGCAGTCACCATTCGGGATAGGTTCCCAATTCCCACTATTGATGAGCTATTTGATGAACTATTTGATGCCATATACTTTTCTAAACTTGATTTATTGTCGATTTATCATCAAATACGAGTTAGATCAGATGATGTGGCAAAGACAACCTTTCAGACTCACAATGGACATTACGAGTTTTTAGTGATGCCATTTGGGTTATCTAATGCCCCATCGACATTTCAGGCTACCATGAATGAGGTGTTTAGAACATGTCTCCATCATTTTGTCCTTGTATTCTTTGACGACATTCTTGTGTATAGCTCTTTATGGGAGGAGCATTTGAAGCATTTGCAAATAGTGTTAGATTTGCTACGGCAGCATAAGTTAGTTTCCAAGCAAAGCAAATGTCAATTCAGACAAACTTCAGTTGATTACTTGGGGCATGTAATCTCATATCAAGGTCTTAGTGTGGATCCTTTCAAGATTTCTGCAATACAACAGTGGCCAGAACCTAAGAATGTAAAATAGGTATGAAGTTTTCTTGGACTGCCAGGATATTATCGAAGATTTATACATCATTATGCAGCCATTGCTGGACCTCTGACGGACCTCCTTCGCAAGGATTCTTATCACTGGACGGTTGCAACTCGTACAACTTTTGAAACTCTATAAAGCAAACTCAGTTCCACACCAGTGTTAGCCTTACCTGATTTTACTCAAGCATTCGAGCTTGAAACTGATGCATCCGGACAAGGTATAGGGGCAGTGCTTGCGCAAAAGTGGCACCCTGTGGCGTGTTATAGCAAGAAATTAAGCAATAGA
>NC_061117.1:181059558-181126988 GCF_002878395.1 Capsicum annuum | reverse complement strand
AAAAGTGGCACCCTGTGGCGTGTTATAGCAAGAAATTAAGCAATAGATACAAGGAGCATCCAGCTATCATAGGGAGATATTTTCTATAACCCAAGCGGTTAGCAAGTGAAGACAATACTTGCTTGGGTGGAGATTTACCATTTACACTGATCAGCAATCCCTCAAAAACTTGACGAATCAAATAATTCAAACTCTAGAGTAGCAAATATGGCTAAGTAAGTTAGTTGGTTTTGATTTTCAGATTATCAATCAGCCTGGAAAATTAAACCAAGCTGCTGATGCACTCTCACAAACTGGTGAATTTGTGTTCTTCGGTATCTCTGTCAGAGAATAGTATCTTGAAGATGAGCTCAAGGCCTTATACCAAACTCATCCCGAATTAGTGGCTCTACAGCAATCCGTACAAGACACTTATTCTACGAATTTGAAATTTCACTTTCAGAATGGTTTGCTATTTTTTTGGGGCTGCTTGGTTATTCCAACAGACTTAACCTTGTGCCAGAAATTACTTTATGAATTCCATAGCACTAAAGTGGGGGGGCATGCCGGGGTCGCTCGTACTTATCATAGAATATCTTCTAATTTCTATTGGAAAGGTATGAAGAAGGATGTACATAGTTTTGTATCTGCTAGCCATGTTTGCGAACAAATAAAAGATTCTCATCATCTGCCCGCAGGATTATTGCAGCCTTTACCGGTCCCTTTCATGGTATTTGAAGACATCGCAATGGATCTCATCACATGTTTGCCTAGTTCAAAAGAAAAATCCACTATCATGACTGTCGTGGATAGATTATCCAAATATGGGCACATCATTGCCCTTACATCTACTTTTCCTGCTCTGTCAGTTGCAGAAGCCTTCGTGGTTGGCATTGTTCGACTTCATGGTACCCCAAGATCTATCGTCATGGATCGTGACCCCCAATTCTTACATAATTTTTGGCAGAAGCTGAATCGCTTGCAAGGCACTACTTTGGCAATGAGTACCGCGTACCACCCTCAGACGGATGGACAATCTGAGGCTTTGAATAAATGCTTAGAGCAATACCTTTGTTTTTTGTGTCTAATGATCCACAAAAATGGGTGGCAATGCTATATTGGGCAGAATATTGGTACAATACATCGTATCAATCTTCAACAGGAATGACACCATTTAAGGCATTGTATGAAAGGGATCCGTCTACGATTGCACGTTACATTTTGGGAAGCAGTCCTAGTGATCTGGTCGAGACCTATTTGGTAGACCACGATACCATCTTGGACCTCCTCAAGACTAACTTGGTCTGAGTACAGACACAAATAAAGACTTTAGCTAACAAGCGTCGTCTGGAGGTGACTTATGAGATAGGGGATTGGGTTTATGTAAAACTCAAACCTTATATTCAGAACACGATGCGTCTTCAAAAACATCCAAAACTGGGAAGACGCTACTTTGGACCCTTCAAAATCATTAAATGTATTGGTGAGGTTGCCTACAAGCTAGAGTTACCCGATAAAGCTCGTATACATCCAGTATTCCATGTTTCTTTGCTCAAGTGATGTACGGGTGAACCAGATCAACAAAATACACCACTTCAGCTCACTGGTTTGGCTGATCCTGTCTGGTGGACTCATATCTGAACCTTAAGGACAAGGTTCTTTCATAGGACGACGGTATTATTGTGACCCATGAGACTGGTGTAGAGAAAACCTCACCTGTTGACGTGGACATCCACAATCAGTAACGAGTTGAAGTTATGAGAAGAAGTGAGCGCGTGAGGATTCCATCCAAAAGACTTGCTGACTTCATAGTGGGAGTGGGGGGGCAAAAACCTAAAAGAGAGGCATAGGGTTTGCAGCATAAGGAAAATAAATAGTTATCAATAATTGTATTAGGGTATGGAATTGCTAAGCTAGTTCCTACTTCTCATCTCTCTCAGTATCTCTATTCCCATCTTCCTATTTCTTCTATCTTCTATAGTTTTCCTTATTGTTCCATTACAAATCTCCATCTTGTGATTTCTTGATTGAGTTTAATATAATCAGTTGACTCCTAATTGAGGTTGAAAATTCTAGTTTATTTCAAATTGTATCCTAATCGTCTCAGATATTTCTCCAAAACCGACCTTTAAATCTTGGTTCACTAGTTATTTTAGCTTTGTGCAACATCACGATAAATTTCATATCTCGACATGAAAGTATCGAAATCAGGTGTCATTTTTTGCATTGAAAAGTAGATTTACAGAGCTATGTTTCACGTGAAAACCACCATCATTGAACTTCTATATTTTTTTAGGTTTTTTTTTTATGTTGCAGCCTAAATCTTGAGATACTCTACTTCTCGTCAGATTTGGATACTTCATGAATTTTTTCTTCTACTTTAAGTTTTGGGATGCATCACTTCTATAATTTGGTGAAGGTAGGACTAGAGCAATATTCAAAGTACCATAAGTTTTTTTACTTGTCGAGAAGACTTCATTGCTTGGAGATAATAAAGAGTCCTTTTGCTTTAAAGATAACATCTTCAAAGGACTCCAAATATGCATTCAAGCTTCATACTTTCCTTTATTTTGCTTTTTTACTATTTTTTTGTAGAGCCGTTCACAGTTTAGACTCATGCGGGCCAGGAGTGATTTGACTTGCAATTTAAGATTGTGCATCAATGAGTAGTTTGATTTGCAGTTTAGGCTCGTGTGTCGAGGAGTGACTTGACTTGCAGTTTAGGCTCATTATCAAAGAGCATTTTGACTTGCAGTTTAGGCTCATGCATCGAGGAGCATCTTGACTTGCATTTTAGGCTCGTTCATCGAGAAGCATTTTGACTTGCAGTTTAGGCTCATGCATCGAAAAGCATCTTGACTCGCATTTTAGGCTCATGCGTCGAGAAGCATCGTGCAGTTTATGCTCGTGCCTTAAGGAGAGGCTTGGGGAAGAATTCTTGTAATGTAACTTTCCTCCCAACCCTTTGTAATGAAGTATTTGCACTCTCATTTGCTATTTACTGCCCTTATTGGTTGAAGAATATATGCATTTGATCTTGGATCATCTTTTGAAAGCTGGAGATTAGAAGCTTTTTGACATTTTTTTTCTTTTGCGAGCGATCAATGTTCAAGTATCACCCTTCTTGCTATTGGAGAAGTTGTTTAGCATGGATTTGCTTGTTATTTTCTTCAAGGCTGGAACTCCAATTGGGTTAAAGCTTCCAAATTATAGCATGATGATTTCCTCACCTTTTGATGATGCCACAGAGTGCATGACTTGTAGAGCTTTTGAAATTGAACCTTTCATATGGTGCAGTTTGGCACTGACGTAGTTTGCATCAACTATATCGCCATCATCGATGATGATCTTTCTCTCTTGCATTAATGTCATGATCTTCCTTTAGGATGAAGTATTTTGTAGTGTGATGACCAACAATGCGGTGAAATTTGCAGTATTTAGGATCATCAACTTTGTTTGATTCTTCAGGTCGCTTTGACTTAGGGAGTTCAATGACTTCTTTAGCTAGAATCTCGTCTAGAATTTCAGGAACATCAGAGTCAAAAAAAGGATATATCCTTGCTTGTAACTCTTTCAAGGTTGGTTGATTTTCCACTTCTTGCATTTGTTGCTTTGGAGCTTTCTCTTTCAGTTTTTATCTTGTAGAGGCCTTCTTAGAACTCACAGTTGTCGCCATAGATTCCCCAATTTGGTCCTTTGACAATTCATTGAATTTTGTGACTTTTTTCTAGGATTAAAAATAGGTGACGCCATTCTATAACTTATAACGCTCAATTCCATGTCATGAGCGCGCGTAGATAATTCTTCAAAAGTTCAAGGCTTAATTCCTTGGAGGATATACACAAGGCCCCATGCATCCCTTGAATGCAAACTTAGACCGCAGAAGTTTCAGAAAGTTGATCCTTCCAATCAAAGCTCAATGTTCGCCAACAATTTATGTAGTCCACTACAAGATCTTCCTTACTTTGTCTTGTGTTTGTCAACTCTATTATGCTGACCGTACGACGGGTGCTGTAGAAATAATTTAGGAACTGACTTTCTAGTTGCTCCCAACAATTAAATGATTCAGACTCCAAGTCCATGTACTAATCAAAAGTGTTGCCTTTCAAAGAACGAACAAATTGCTTGACAAGAAAATCACCATGTGTGCCAGCATGCTACAAGTCTCAATGAAATGAACAATGTGTTGCCTTGGATTTCCCTTTCCATTAAATTGCAAAAACTTTGGCGGTTGATATCGAATTGGCATTGGTAAGCCATCGATTCGCTTAGAATACAACTTTGAGTATCCTATAAAACTTTGTGATGGACCACCATATTATGCCTTAATGGTATTTGCAATTATATCTTGCAGTTGTTGAACTGTTAGAGTAGCAACCAAAGTAGACTGCTTCTCTTTCTGAGATTTAGTCTTGCTAGGTGACTCATCGACGTCCTTATTTTGCAGAGTAAAACCGGGTGGATTAACAAGCTCGTGGCTCGATTATCCAGGGGCGAAGGACTCCAACTTGTTCATCAGTTGAGCGATTTGAAGATCTTTATCCTCTACAGATTTCTTTAAAACTTCAATGGTTTGTTCCATTATTGCAAATCTCATCCATATCAGTTGTGTCAGCCATCAAAGCGTTGAACTTTGTTGAAGCTGTGAATCAGTTGAATCTTTAAATTCACTAAAATTGATGCCATTTTGAGAGAATTCACCACATAGTAAGGACATTAAATTACCCCCAGGAGCTGTAGCTTTAGCCGTCATATGAGATTTTTTTTTTTTGCCTTCTCCAAAGAAGTAAAGTATTCAGATTCGTCCCAACCATTGGTATTAAATTTGCACCGAGTGAGGGGACCAACAAGGCTGAGCTCTTCAGATATGACAGTAGTAGAGTTCTTGCATGAGACATCTTTTGTATTTTTGAAGTCCATAGCAGTAGTTGAATTTGATTTGTAAGAAGAAGGGATGGAGAGCAGAACTTGTCCCATTGGGCGTGCCAATTTATTTTCAATAATTTTTTTATGCATGAAAAATAAACTTCAACCACAAATAAAAATATGAAGAAACAACAATTTTATTGATAAACGAGGTGGATACAAATCTATTTCTCTCTTGATTCTTCTCTCAATTTTCTCCGTAATTCGAGGGCCGTTAGTGGTGTATTTCTCGAACGTAGGATGATCTCTTTATGAATATCCCATGATTTTGTGGGATATTGGAGATCCCGATCTTTTTACAAATACCCATCAGTTTATGGGATATTCAAGATGCTTGTTTCAGGGAATATGTTACCCTTTAAATAGGCAAGATTTAGGGTAACGTAGCCTCATAGAACTCCAACAGAATTTGAATTCTTCTTGAAGAGTCCCACAAATTTTAGATGTCTACATATTTTCTTTTCGCATATTTTTTTGTTATATTTGTTAGTTTGAACTTATTAAATTATAATACATTTATATTTAATTGTATTATTAGTTTTGTTGTTTGTTGATGCTAATTTTTTTCTAATCAGCATGTAGATGTGATTATGTATTACCTGCAGAAAAAGACTAAATATAGCCTTAAACAATCTTTTTCATATACAACTACGAGTTTTTTTTCATTTAGTGGGTACGATTAATTGAGAAACATTAGAAGAATATGAATAAGAACATGAAATTTGTATCTCCAGATCACAAGATTGGCCAATACATTAGAGGTTTTAAACTTTCAGCCAATGTTTCTTGGGATACTGTTGACAATGTTATTATACTAGTCAATGTTACAAACTCATTTCATTGGATTCTAGTGGTTTTCTGCATTAGACGTAGATGTCTATTTGTATATGATTCATTACTTGGTTGGGTTGTGCATACCAAGAATGTTGTTGATCATATAAAATCCCTTGCTACTATGTTGTCTTTGTTTTTGGTTGCCATTGATTTTTTTCGTAAAAGAGATGATATTGTCTGGAAGCGGGAGCTCTCATACATTGATAAGTCTTTTTTGATCCTTTGGAGTATGTAATTGTGAAGAATGCTCCCCCAACAACGAGCTGATTCTAAGTGTATTTCTTAATTTATATCATATTATTTTTGTATAATTATACAACTTGATTTCTAACACAAAATATTTATTATTTTTCAGTGGTTGTGGGCTTTACACTAATATGTTAGTCACGGTGTATTTGATATTTCAAACATTAATTTTTATGCTATAAATCATCGGTTAAGATATGCTGCTCTTCTATGGGATATGCTAGAAGAAAACAAAAAGATGGTGCTATAAGTGATAGTGAGGTTATTGGAAATGTCACTAGCAGATTTGGTGTACCAAAGATTTGCAAAGACACAATTTCAAATGTTCAAATTCTTCCTCGTGCAAAATAAGATTATAAGAAGTTTTAAAGTTGAAAATTAAACTATTTTGGTAATTGATAGTACTTTTAGATTAAATTGATATGCTTTTAGATTATTTTTAGATATGTCTTATATGTTGATGTGATGATGGTTTTGGACTGATATTGATCATTTCAATTAAAGTTTTTTCATATGATAGTTTTCTTGTCTTATTTTTATTTGGATATTTTTTTATTTGTACAACGTATAGTTGTAGCATGTTATTGGTGTTTGAAAGTGATTGTCAAGTGTTAGATATGTTATTTTATTAAGTAGAAATTTCAAGTGTTTTTTTTTAAAACTGAAAGTACTAAGTAAGTGTGTTATTTCTCATTAAAATTTATGATTGAAGATAAAGTTTTAGAATACCAATCATTAGTAGAGGATAGTCTAGCTATAGAGCGTAGAAACAAAAAAAAAAAATTATATGCACATATACTCAAAGTAAAATGCAGTAACTCTTAAATCAATATCTAAAACGATACGAAGGTCAATCCAAATTTTACAATAGCTAAGTGTACATTATGTTTTGCCCTTTTTTGTACAAAATAAATTCCTCTTAGATAAATAGATTGACAGTGAATATTCATTGGAAAAAAAAGTATTCAGAATGTTCTCTGGAGGACACAATTCGTTTCTTATATTTGCACCTTACAAAAATGTCTAATGTTTACAAATACCAAGTTTAAATAATGTAATATTATATTCAATAAGGAAGGTGTTCATGGTTGTGTTGATTTTCATCGAGTTGCTCCTTGCCAGATTATCAAACAAAACAATTGAAACATACCATTCACATCATGAACAAAAATGTATTCAAAACTATGATTGAATGAATTTAAACATTGAAAACTTTTAAAAAATAAGCATCAAGTGTTATTTAAAAAATATCATGCGAAAAACATATCATTAGTTTAATAAACAACTTTATGAACTAAAATGTGTTTTTGACTAAACACATGGTGGATGTTTGTGGCATGTTGTTCAGTTGTGACCCTCTCTATGGCATCTACTGCAATTCACCCTTGACCTCTTACATTTATCTTCGTTTGGTGCTTCCATCTTTCTGTACAAGGTTTCCCTGGTGGTCTTTTAGAATCTGATGGCAGTACTTTTTCATTCAGCAATTCTTGTGATATTTTTTATGTGTGCTTTCACAAGGAAGAGGTTCAACTAGTATTGCATATGTATTTCAAAAATTTTTGTTGCTATAGTACGGGGAGCAACAGTTCTCTCCATGCTGATTTTTGTACGTAATAGTAGTTAAGGCATGACTACAAGGTATTTCATCTAACTAAAAATATCCACAATAGTTCTCTCCATTCGATTTTATAGATGAACTCTGAATCTTTTAGCCCCATCAGTCACTGTATGTAAAAATTCAGTTGATGCTCTTACCTTCAACAAAACATATTAGTCATGCTCGAAATATATAATAATCTTTAAAAAATAAAAATAAATAATTTTTAATATTCAAACATTGTATTGTTGTATAATTAAAACTTACTGTCATATCATAAGATTTTTCACGATTTTCCTTAAGGATGACATTATACTTGATGGTTAGATCTGTGAATGTGTTATTTTCTTCTTCTTTATGTTTTGCATTCTATGATTCAACAACCAACCTCATAAAATTCATCACTGAAACTACAAGCAATCTTCTAGAAATTTTGTTGGTATTGTTTATTGGTTCAGCTATATTTGATATCAATGACCAAGTCCTTTTAACTGTAGATTAAATTCTTGTCCATTTGTGATATCCAACTTCAAATAAAAATCTTCTCACTCTTTTATCTATTTGATCCACCTTCCCCGTTATTTCTTTAAGTTATTGCAGAGTGTATGCCTTTGCCATGGCAAAAAAAAATTCTGCAGTTCCTCAAATTTTTGGTGAAAATTCGTCTTTAGATTCTCCTACAAATACCAAATGTATGCATGATGTGAAAGATTGAGATATACTGTTGAGTTACCTTTTCATATGCTACCGTTTTTATCTGATACGATACACATACTCCCTCTTTCACCAAATGCTTCTCTAAATTTTTCTAAAAACCATATTCAAGATGCAATATTCTCATAATCAACAAAGACATAAGGTCGTAGCAGTATATGATCTGATTTCATTCCATACTTATATGTAAGATAAGCGCTCATTAAAAATTTAATTCAAAATAACAGATAAATAACAAAATTCATACTAGATTCATACCAAAACCAACAACATATGTTAACATACAGTTTTAATAGCATGCAATAAAGAAAGTTACCTCCAAGGTCCAAAGTGTTTGCAATTAACATAGTTCCACCATATAGTAATTATAGAGCAGCTCCACCAACAACTACTATTGGCCTACAATATTCTCAACCTCTAATAGAAGCATCCAATGCAACAAAAGCATATAAGAATCGATTTTCATCTTTTTTTTTGCAAATTAAGGACAAATTCAGAATAAGTTTCGCCCAAAATGTACAAGTATCGTGGAATTCTTTGGTATGATTCTGTAGGATCACCACGTAATATTTTAACTTCTTTTTACTTTTCACGCCATGCTTGATAGTAATTTAAAGACATCCCGTATTAATTCATCATGTCAGCAATGATATCATTAGGGGTGTGCACTTTTTCTACGTTTACAAAATTGTGCAATATTAATCCAGAAATAACACCTTTCATTTCTTGTCGCGTTGTATATATCTGATCTTTTATTCCGCATGTGTGTATTTTACAATACTTCCTTATCTTGAAAACCTTAGATCTATTCATACTTGAAGCTCGAAGAAATCGTGTACAATCGTTCACCAGACAAATAAGGTAATAGTTGTTTAACATGCTGTACAAACAAGAATTCAACAATCATATTAAATTAATACATCAAATCATAAAGTATTATTTCAAGGAACATTGGAATACCAAAATTTTTACATGTTGGCATTAAATCGTTCGACATGGAATGAAAATTGATTCACAAATGCGTGAAGTTTCATAACATTTGTAAGTGTTTCCGTGTCCCTATAAACTTGATTAATAACTATCTTTGAATTTGTTGAATCACTTATAATTTCAATACGTTCTTCACCAAAGAATTTTTTCTCCAGACTTAATTCAATCAAACGAACTGAATCATCTATGTATAGTGCTGCTCCACATTTACTTCATTATAACTCTCATTCCCAACACAATCAATTGATAGTTCAGTACATTCTATTGAATTTATTGATATATCATTGTATGCGATATACAATGGACATTTAATGAAGAAATCTGAATCTGTCCTTTTTTATCCAAATACACTCTAACTCTGGTATCATTGTGTATGATCATTGGTGGACAACTATCACTAACTATGTATTGAATTTCAATCAGAACATAATTAGTGTCTATCTTTAGTTGAGTCGCTATTGCTTTTACCAATCCATTATATTTGGTATTTGAATCATACATAATTCCGTCAACACAAAAATCTTTGGGTCTTCCTGTCATAATGTATATATGATTGTTGAATATTTTGATTTCATTAAGACTTCATTGAATAATTAAATAAATTATTCAAAATTATAAATCATAAAGTCAATCACAAGAAATACTAAAATTTTTCATTACAATTTATGATAATTTTTAAAAAATTAAAAAAAATATTATTAAAAGCAAAGCTTCAATGTCGAATAAAAAAGGAAAAAATCCCTTGTAATCACATAAAGCAACAACACATTGGCAATGTTTCCTAAAAAAATGCACAAAAATATGTTTTTTGTTTCCATAAAATATATTACTCTTGCGTCCCATATTCCTCCATATTGCATCATAATTGAATGTAAACAAGCATCATTCATAATGCATAAATTTATAGTGTTTTTTGCTTTTTTTTTTAATTGTTAAATTCAAATTATCTCAATTAAAATATAAAAATATGTATTTCAATTGAAATATTTTTGTTTGAAAGAAAAAAGGTGTAATTTTTTGTCATCGGTCAGTTTTTTGAAATATTTAAGAAAGAAAATGAAAGTTCTATATGTCTCAAGTTTGCTGTATGAAGAAGGTGAAACTAAAACGACGTGGCTTATTTTGAAAATAGAGAAAAATATTTTGGAGAGAAAATAAGGGGTGTATGATATCTAGTGGGTAACTGTTTTCTATTATTAAGAATTCCCATTGTTATATAATTTTTTTTTTAATTTTTTATAATATAATTTGCAATAACTGATTTAGAGATAGAATAGGGATGGATGAAATCTATGTGTAACTATTTTTTATTATGAAGGACAATTTCATTTTTTATACAAAAGAGTGTTTTTTAAAAAAAAAAATTAAAAATAAAATTTGCTATTTCTTGCAATCTAATAAATGTTGTTATAAATTACAATAAACAATCTTACATTGTATCTTCACATTTTTTTTCCTTTCAAAAATGACTAAAGAAGTCCATCTAAAAATTGTTTATTCTTTGTTTTGGGCTAATGGCTTACTTTGAAAAAGGTTTACTTACACAAATAATCAAACTTAAGCATTATTATTTCTAAAAATCTCACATTTTTTTTTTAAATATTTCATAATATACCACTTATTAAATTTTTACCTTGATACATATGTTTTCACTCCCAAAACAACACAAACTCCTACATCTTAGCTCCAGATCTTTCTTTTTCATTTTTAGCATTTCTCACCCCAAAATAATTAATAACTTCTCTCCAAATTTGAGTTTCAATCTATTATCACCATCATCCCTTTACTGCAAACGACATTCAAGTCAATTTATTTAAAAAAACTTCTCAATTTTTTTTTGAGAGGTGAGTGAAGTGTTGAACTTAATTTTAAGAAAGATTATATTGTCTTAGTTGTAAAAAACATCTTTTGTGTTTTTTCTGATTATTATGAATTTCGATGATTTATCATTATTTAGTTTGGGTGTTACCCAAATTGATAAGAACATTGTTGGTTCTTCAACTGGTGAAATGGTGAATTTTATTTCGGACACATAACATTATACTATACTCTAATGCGTTTCAAGGCAAAATATTATATGTATTAAGGTCAAATATTATATGTATCAAGGCCAAATATACTGACACAAAATATTATATGTATAAAGCCCAAATATAAATATTATATGTATAAAGCCCAAATGTACTAACACAAAACATATGAATCAAATACATACATCAAAATGCATCATAAAAATTTATATTGTGTAAACACATGACAGTGAAACCCTGCTATCATAATGTTTCAAATATATCAAAACCTGCAGAGAAATGTATCATATTCACATATCAGAGTTGAAATGTATCAAATCTAACAAATGCAACAAATATCAGTACGAAGTATAGATTGTCAAAAACACTTAACCTAGGACAACAATGTATCAAAAGTATCAGCTAATAAAAGTATCAAAAGTGTTCAGATGTCATATATATCAATAAAAAAATTTGAAGTTTTGTTACCACGTTCGAGATGCAATTGAGATGAAGAAGAAAAATATGATAAAGAATTTGTGTTAAAATTATAGTTTTTAGTCGAGTACTATTTGAAGAGATGAATATTTTAATTTTCTATAAATTTTACATTTATTGTGCTTCTAAAATTGATGAAACATAATTTACTCACAATTTAAGGAGATTTTGTTATTTCCTTATTTAGCTAACCGTTTTTTTTCAAATGTATCAAAACACATATGTATCAAAGACAAATATATGTATCAAAAAGGGTAAAAAGTGATATATTAAGTAATTAGGAAAAGTTGTGATAAAAAAGTTATTAACACCTTAATGTTTAGTATTTAAGTAAGTTACCCTTTAGAAAAAGGGCAATTTTCATAAATCTCACTATTTTGCTCCTTAATTACCTTCTCTTTCAAATTTTTTATTAAATTTTCTCTCTCTCGAATTTTAATTATTCATATACATAACTGATTATTGATATACATTATTATCTTAAGTATCAGATATAACTATTTAAGTGATATTTAAGAAGATAGCGGATCTTTCTTTATGTAGAACTCAATTAACACCATATATATATATATTAATATGCGATTAATGAAGCCCTTAAATTGAGTAACAACTTTTCAGTTTCAAAAATTTCAAACAGCAATCAATTAGCAAGATAAAAAATCTCACTTCAGATTTTTCATATAAATTTCGATTAATTTTGCTCATACTAAAATTCTTACTGTAGTACAGTTTTAGACTGCCTTCTCTCTTCCTCACACTGCCCTCTCTGATTGCCAACGGAAGGAGCCACCAGCCCGCTCCTCTCTCGAAACCCTCTCGCCGCCGGAACCAGTTATCAACTTTCACCAACCACCGTTGCAAAACCAGTCACCACCATGCCGCAACCGCTATTAATAGCAGCGAACCAACCCAGCGCTACCGCTGGATCCCTCCTCCTCATCGCTCTCTGGCGAACAACCAGCCTCCATTCCCGAACCAGTCGAAGTCACCGCCATACTCTCTGTCTCCAGTGCCCCCAACGACGGCAACAATAATGCCAACCATCAATGAAACCCCCGATGCCGTCGTTCTCCCCCTAGAGTGCCATACAATATTTTCCACCGCTCCACCAACGATATCCATCGAAACAGCCACCCGCCGCTTCTTCTCCCCCTCATCGCTCTAGTTAGTTGACGTCAAAGAGGAATAGAATTCTTGATGGATTCTTGAAATCTGTCTCAAGTATCACAAGTGCAGAATTCAAGGATGACAAACACTATTCCGGCGATATCAATACTATTTCGGCAACAGCAATACTATTTCAGTGACCAATTTCGACCGTAGATTCTTGGAATCCAGTGACTCTATCAATTAAACGGACTCAATCAATCAGGTACACTCGCTCCACCTTTTCTAGTTGGGTATAATATTTCTATCTTGATTCTTTTTTCTGAGTATCTTGGTTGCCTATCTGGATTGGGGGTGACTACTTGGTGATAATGATAATTCTTAATAGTGTTTTACCTGTTAATACTATTTGTATTTTTTTACTTCTAGTTGTTTTAGTAGTTTTGATTACTGTTACCTGAGGAACTAGCATATATATTTAGTTTGGTAGTATATATTGGTTGTTGCCAGTGTTGGGAAGCAGATTCTAACTCCTTGACTGATTTCATTATAACCAGTTTGTCCCTTTAGCCTTATCTTTATCCTTCTCTATTATCTGTCTTTTTTTCTTTCCATCTTTTTTCACCTATTTATGTAGTGGCTGGAATTGGAAATCGTAGACTAGGGTTATGTCATAGGTCGGGATCAGGGTTGGGAGGTAAGGGGCTGGGTTGGGGATGAGTTTGGGGTTAGGGGCAAGGGGTAGTAAGGTTACGTGGGATAAGGGAGCTTCTAGATTGCGAGTTGGATCTTGGAACATAGGAACTTTGCAGGGTAAGTCTATAGAGCTGGTAAAGATTCTTCAAAAGAGGAGGGTTAGTATAGTGTGTGTCAAGGAAACTAAATGGGTAGGCACTAAGGCGAGAGATGTGGATGGTTATAAGTTGTGGTACTCGGGTAGCGTGAGACGTTGAAATAGGGCAGGTATCTTAGTAGATGAAGAACTTAGAGAGCAGGTGGTTGAGGTAAAGAGAGTTAGTAATAGGTTGATGTCTACTAAGTTGGTCATTAGAGGGTCTACGATGAACGTTATTAGTACCTATACCCCGCAAGTAGGTTTGGACGAGAAGGAGAAAAAGGAGTTTTGGGAGGTTTTAGATGAGGTAGTGAGGAGCATACCGAGCATTGAGAAGCTTCTCGTGAGAGGGGATTTCAATGCGCATATTGAGTCTTTGCTAAGAGGTTTTGAGGATATGCATGGCAGTTTTGGTTTTGGGGAGTGGAATGCTGGAGGAGCTGCTCTTTTGGACTTTTCTAGGGCTTTTGGGTTGTGGATAGTGAATTCAATCTATTTGAAGAAGGAGGAACACCTTATTATGTTTTGTAGTTCAGTGGACAAGACTCAGATAGACTTTTTGCTTCTTAGGAAAGAGGATAGAGCACTTTGTAAAGACTGTAAAGTCATACCTAGCAATAATCTTTCGACTCAGCATAGGTTGTTGGTAATGGATTTGGTTATCAATAAAGGCAAAAAGAAGATAAGCGTGGAGGCTTGGCCCAGGATTAAGTGAGGTAGCTTGACTTTGGCTAGTGCTTTATAAATAAAGGAGAAGTTAAAAAGTAGGAGGGCTTGGAAGAGTAGAGGAGGTGAGGATAGTATGTGGGAGACGACTGCTAGTTGTATTATGGAGATCTCTAGAGAGGTGTTGGGTGTCTTGAGAGGTTAATCTGGCAAACATCGGAGAGACTGGTGGTGGAATGAAGAGGTTAAGCGAAAGGTGGAATATAAGAAGGTGGCTTATGCTAAGTTGGTTGCGAACAAGGATGAGGAAGAAAGACAGACGAATAAGGAGGAGTATAAGGTAGCTAGGAGAGAGGCTAAGTTAGCGGTTACAGCGGCTAAGACTGCAGCTTTTGAGCGTCTGTATGCGGCTTTAGAGGAGAAAGGCGGAGATAAAAAGTTATATAGGCTGGCTAAGGCCAGAGAGCGGAGGGCTCGTGACCTTAACCAAGTGAAGTACATCAAAGAAGAGGATAGTACAGTGTGGGTGGAGAATGCTCTCATTAGGGAGAGGTGGCAGTCCTACTTTCATAAACTTTTGAACGACAAGGGGGACAAAGGTTTCGTGTTGGGGGACTTGGAGAATTCTGAGGAGTGTCAAGATTATGAGTATTGTAGGTATATCAAGGTTGAGAAGGTCAAGGGAGCTATTCGTAGGATGAGGGGGGGTAGGGGGACAGGGCCAGACGAGATTCTAGTGGATTTTTGGAAAAGCACTAGCGGGGTAGGTTTGGAGTGATTGACAAGGTTGTTTAATAGTATTTTTAGGACAGCAAAGATGCCTGAAGCGTGGAGATAGAGCACGACGATTCCAGTGTATAAGAATAAGGGAGACATTCAGAGTTGCAATAACTATAGAGGTATTAAGTTGTTGAGTCATACTATGAAAGTTTGGGAAAGGGTGGTAGAGGTGAGGATGAGAAGGATCATGACGATTTTTGAGAATCAGTTCGGTTTCATGCCAGGTCGCTCGACCACCGAGCCATTCACCTTATAAGGAGATTAGTGGAACAGTTTTGGGAGAAGAAGGAGGACTTGCACATGGTGTTTATTGATCTTGAAAAGGCATATGACAGAGTTCCCAGGGAGATTCTATAGAGGTGCTTGGAGGCTAGAGGGGTGCCCATGGAATACACTAGGGCGATTCAGGATACGTATGATGGGACGAAGACTCGGGTGAGGATGGTAGGTAGAGATTCAGAGAACTTTCCATTCGTGATAGGGTTACATCAGGGATCGACTCTTAGCCCATTTTTATTTGCCTTGGTGATGGATGTTTTGACACGACATATTCAAGGGGAGGTGCCTTGGTGTATGTTATTCACAGATGATGTGGTTCTGATTAACGAGACTCGGGGTGGAGTTAATGATAAGTTGAAAATATGGAGGCAGACGCTTGAGTCTAAAGGATTTCGGTTAAGTAGAACCAAGACGGAGTACTTGGAGTGTAAGTTCAGTAATGTGTCGCAGAAGGCTGGAGCGGTTGTGAAGCTGGATTCTCAGGCCATTCAGAAGAGGGAGAGTTTCAAGTATCTGAGGTCTATAATTCAGGGAAATAGTGAGATTGAAGAGGACGTCACGTATCATATTAGGGCAGGATGGTTGAAATGGAGGCTCGCTTTGGGAGTTCTATGTGATAAGAAGGTGCCTCCAAAACTTAAAGGTAAGTTCTATAGAGTGGTAGTCCGGCCGGCTATGGTGTATGGAGCGGAGTGTTGGCCAGTTAAAAAATCCCACATCCAAAATTTGAAGGTGGCGGAGATGAGAATATTGCGATGAATGTGTGGGCCTACCAAGAAAGATATGGTAAGGAATGAGATTATTCGAGAGAAAGTGGGAGTTGCCTCGGTAGAGGACAAGATGCGAGAAGTAAGATTACGTTGGTTTGAGCACGTGATGAGGAGAGGCTTAGATGCTAATATGCGGAGGTGTGAGACACTAGCTATAGATGGTTTTAGGCAGGGTAGGGATAGACCAAAGAAATATTGGAGGGAGGTAATTAGGCATGATATGGAGCAGTTACAGCTAACGGAGGACATAACCCTTGATAGAAAGGTGTGGAGGAAGCGGATTAGGGTAGAGGGTTAGGGGTGAGAGGGCGTCGGTAATAGTAGAGGTGCGCTCCTCGGGGGCTGGAGTTTTTTGTTCGTGGCTAGCAATGTTAGTTTATTTTGTTTATTGTACTAGTTTATATATGTACTTATCTTTTGTGTTTGGTATTCTGTTAGTTTGTCTTGTGTACCATACTAGTTATATACACTTATATTTGGGTTGGTATATGGGTATCATTCCTAAGCCGGGGTCTATCGAAAACAGCCTCTCTACTTTTCCTGAGGTAGTGGTATGGTCTGCTTACACTCTACCCTCCCCAGACCCGACTAGGTGGGAATACAATGGGTATGTTGTTGTTGTTGGTTTCGACATGATTGTTGACCAGCTGCTTCGTGATTTTACTATATCACCCTAATTAATTATTATAAGTCATTTATGTATTAGAAAATCAATAATATTTATTTTAAAAAAAAAATAGGCATTTATAACGTATCTTTTTAGTTGCTTCAACCCTAATTTTACTATATCACCCCTAATTAATTATTATAAGTTATTTTTGTATTAAAAATAATAATATCTAACTAAAAAGGAAAAATAAATGTTTATGATATGTCCGCTGCAGCTGTTTCAACCGTAATTTTACTAAATATCTCTCCTAATTAATTATTATAAATCATCTAAGTGTTAAAAAATTAATAATATTTAATAAAAAAAATATAAAATAGACATAAAATGATAAATTAACTCTTGATGTTTTAAATTAAGTTGACTTTCTTCAATCGTGATTTTATTATATCACCTCTATTAATTATTATAAGTCACTTATGTATTAGAAAATTAATAATATTTAATTAAAAAATAAACAATTATGACATGTATGATTTAGCTACTTCAACCATAATTTTACTAAATATCGCTCCTAATTAATTATTATGAGTCATCTAAGTATTAAAAAATTAATAATATTTAATTAAGAAAATATAGACATATAGTGATAAATTAACTCTTAATGTTTTAAATTAAGTTGACGTCTTATATGAAGCCCACTTAAATTTTTTCCACAAATATTTTTTATAGTAATTTTGCTATATTACTTGTAATTAGTCGTTGTAAGTTATTTAAGGCATGTCTATGCTGCTTCAATCGTGATTTTACTATATCACTCCTAATTAGTTATTGTGGTCTTCTAAGCATTGTGTCACTTAAATTGAGATTTGTGATTTATTACCTCACTTATAAAGGATGATAAGCAGGTAGCAAATCGACATGCTTGCTTGTGTTGCCTACTTAAATATTTTCTTTTATATATGTTTATTTTTCTCCATTTTAATCCATTATATATTTGAGAATTACGTAAAAATATTATAAATCATAATAATTAACAACTTAAAATAATCAAAAAGACGTAAAATATTTTGGTTGACTCTCTAAATTTTATTAGTGTCACATAAATTGGAACAGAAAAAAACTATTATAAATCACAATAATTAATAATTTAAAATATGTAGAAAATTTAGTTAATTCTCAAAAATTATATCAATGCCACATAAATTGAGAAAGAGGGTAAACCATATATTATTTAAAAATTACGTACAAAGTATTATAAATCAATAGTTAATCTATAAAAGTTCTTCACGTTAGGCCCACGCTAACACGGGTCTTATATCCTCTAGTTGTTATGTATAAGGTGAAATAACAACAGATCTCAAACGAAGTCTGCAATGTTATACATAACTAATCTATGTATCATATTGAAATAACAACAACTGATACTTATAGCTATGTATAAGAATATAAAAATTGATAAAAATATGCAGATTCTGCAATAAATCCTTTTACCTTTGGAAGACGGGTTTAGGTTCAGCATAACATTCCAAGAATTATTTTCCATGGTATATGTTTCTTTGCCCTATGTGTCGCGGAAAGCATTAGACATCATAAGCCTTTTACGAATGTCTCTTCTGATTTTGAAACTTTTACTGTACCAAACTAGCCTCAACAAATCAAGCTGGCCACAACGCAATTGTCTCCTTTTGATATAATCGAGGAAGAGACAAGTATATTTTAGATAATGAAGTCAGGGATGCAAATTTGAAGAGCTATAGAGTTATCTTCAACGGTTTATATGAGCTTGAACTGGATTAGGTTCTTGGTTGAAAAAATTAGAATATTGGCCCACTTTCCTTATGCAACAGAGACATTGAAGATAAAGCTGAAATTGGGAAGAAATCCTCCATCGATAAACACGAGTGCTTGAAATAGGTTGATTCGAAGAAATCACGTTCCCTTTTTTATGTTTGTCTTGGAAGCATAGAAAATTTGAAACAAACTAATTTTCGCCTCCCAAATATTGATGTCTATTGTGGTTCTTTTTTGTTGACGTTGAGCAATTTGAGAAGAACAAGTTCGTAAATTTAAAATTTGAAAATCACTTGATTAAGGTTTCTTGATTTTAGACACTCTTTGAGGAGTATTACGCGTAAGAAAAGAGTAAGTGAGATATGTATATGAAGTTTAGAGAGAGAAAATGTCAAAAAAAAAAAAATTTGTAATTATTTTTATAGTTGAAATTTTATGTAATAATAGAAATTTAATTTGTAGATTTAAGTAATTTTCCTAAAAAAGTTATCAAAGGTTTTCATTTAAAAAAAAAAAAAATATCAAATTAAGAGAAAACTAGTCATATGGACCTAATTTTCAGAATATAAATTTGGTATTTCTATTTGAAGAAGTCATAATTATTTTACTGTCTCAATTGCTTAAATTGATCGTTTATTGAACATATTTGCATGCAATGTTATTAGTTCAATATTAGAGAATTGTTTGTTGCTTTGATGAACATGATTTAAATGTTAATTTGTTTAACATTAGTTTTTTTAACAATGATGTGTTCAACACTTTTAGCATGCATAATATGTTAGTTTAACATTTTACATCAATTTATCATGAAATAAATGTTAATTAGTTTGTCATTAATTTTATGATAATATATTCGACATGCATGAAATGTTAATTATTTTAATATTTTTACATCAATTTAGTATAAAATAAATGTTAATTAGTTTAGCATTAATTTTTATGATGATATAGTAGACCTGCAAAATGTGTTAATAAGTTTAACATTAAAATTTTCAGGTACATTTTCTTCCATGTAATAAGTACTTATAAGTTGGACATTAATTTTATTTGTATTCTTATAAATAAGTTGATTTTTTTAACTAGTGATTCATACGGTATCATAAAATCATAGTAGACAAATGTGATGTCCTAATTATGATTGAGACACCAAGCTAAGTAGTTGATTAGGTTAATTTTCATAATATTTTAATTTATTCATGAT
Source organism: Capsicum annuum (assembly GCF_002878395.1). Taxonomy (NCBI): domain Eukaryota; kingdom Viridiplantae; phylum Streptophyta; class Magnoliopsida; order Solanales; family Solanaceae; genus Capsicum; species Capsicum annuum. The sequence goes on along the minus strand of NC_061117.1, from coordinate 181,107,153 downwards.
AATTGGGAACATAGTGAACTCTCGACTCTGTGATTAATATATGTGTTTATTATCCTAATCAAATACTGCATAGTGTCATAATATGTATGTATAGTGAACACAGTGCCTTGCGTTATTTTGTTTAATGATTATCACTGTTTCTTTATTTTGTTAAAGAATGACTGTTGCATCCAAAAATATTGTTATTGAGCTCAACAAAGGATTGAAACTCAAAAATAACAATTATGAGACTTGGAGCTTGAAAGTTCAATATGTGGTAGAAGAGAAAAAGGCTCTCAATGCTATTTATATGGAAATATGGCTCAGTATAGGCATGACCGTATAGGTTATTATGCTTGGTAGAAAATGGACTTCACCGCTCGCATTACGTTGCTAAGCATCTTGGATGAAGATATCCTAAGGGAGTTCAGGGATCACCAAAGGGCTATGGAACTTTGAAATGCTTTGAAGAACAAGTTTAGTACTTGTTCTACTGTAAAGCTAAGATCACTCACAATTAAATTTAATTCATATAATAAATGCCAGAACATTCAATGAAAACACATCTGAGGAAATGAGAAAGATGATTAGAGAGTTGAAAGATATTGTTCATCTGCTGACTATTAAGATATATGAAGGAAACTATTTATTAGGCACTTTGTTACCAAGGAAAAAAAGTTTTGCGGTTATTTGGATACAGTTATGTTAACCATGAAGGGGATCTAGACGACTGGAAATCTACCTCAAAATATATTTTCTTACTTAGTGATGGTGCTATATCATGGAGCAGTAAGAAACAATCATGTGTATTATTATTGTCACGACCCAACATCGAGCCTGGCCGTGATGGGTATCTCAAGCCCATCAAAGGCCGGAGACCACCCCCTTAGCCTTACCTCAAGAATATAATAAAAGTAAATAACGAAAACCAACCAAAATAATAATGAGAATAGATCAGTCAAATGAAAATTCTAAGAATCTAAACAATTAACCAACTCACACTTGTCCATAAAAGCCTCTAAACCAGAATATCAATTAAGTCGGGAGATGTCCCCGATTATGAAAAAAGGAAATCCAAAAGTATCAAGACAGTAATAGAAACAATAAAATGATCGGCCTTTCTGAAGATAAAGGCTCACCACTTCACAGCAAATCCACAAGAATACCAAATCACCTAACGCTGCACAAGAGCAACATAAAAGCCCCCGGACCCTACATCATGAAACAATGCAGCATCCAAGAATGGTCAGTGAGGCAAACACTGTCATGTAACTCAGGGATAAGGGGTAAAATAATGCTAATGTTAAAACCAACCAAAATCATATGCACAATAATTATATATACATATATAGGATGTCAAGATAGGGACAAAGGTTATGAACATAAGAGTTTAAATCATTAACTTGAACTGTGTAGCTCACTCCATCCTAAAGGCACCCACGGGCTATATGGATTTAGCTCTCCCTGCTGAAAGGTCTCCAATATGTGTTAGTTGCACGAACCAAAGAAATTAAAGGAAAGGCTACAGACACCAAGACTCTAGTCATCCCAAAAATATAATGAGTGAACCAAGAACATGATCATATTGAACCTCCACACCCGCAAACATGGTTTTCAGTATTAGTCCCCCCCTAGTCTACACCTTCACAGTGAGCTACACAATTTTCTTTAAGCCCAAATTAAAATAGTTTGCACATAAATCCAATGTTAAGTCCTTATTTTTTATGATTAACAAATTGGATATTGGGAAATGGTTCCTAAATAATGTGTGATGACAAATATGTAACGACATAGGGACCTGGTTGGGACTACACGCCACTATCATAGTCAACCACTAGCTGGATGAAAGTACAAAAAATTGGTGGAAAGCTGCTGCAACCTTTTTATCTTAGCCAATGGGATTCTCCTTGGGTTTTCTTGGGTCATGCTATATATTTCTCATCTTTCTTAAAAAGAAAACTAAGCTTCCATACTCACAAGAAATATCTCTCTTGAAGCTTTTCCATCAAAGACTCACTTTGAAACAAGGAACTAATAGCTCACAAAGTTGTATTTTATTTTCTTGTTGTATTTGAGTCTTTGTAATATGGTCTTAAACATGGTCTACTATTTGTCATTGTTATTAGTAGGTGTTTTTATGTTTAGTTCCAAACTCCTTGTTATTATCTAGAGTTAGGTGATAGTGAAGCTAGAGTTAGCTAGGAGATGTGCAGTAGAGTTACTGCAAGTTTTCATTGTAATAGAGTTATTACTAGGAAAAGGAGGATTGGAAGTTAATTCTTTATGCAATGGAACTGTATTCAAGTTGCTTGAATATTAGTGGAGCTTAGAAATCCTTAAGGCAAGACGTGGTTTTTCTCCCTTGAGTAAGGAGTTTCAATGTAAAACTATTGTGCCTTTTACTCTCTCTTTCACGTACTTTACTATTCAGTTCTCATTGGTTTAGCCTATTTGGGACCAAGTCCTAAAGTTGGTGAGCAGCTTGAGTGGACTCTTTAATTAGTATCAGATCAAAGTCATCCTGAATAAGGTTAACACCTTAGAAGGATCTTAAACATGGTTGCTTCTTCAAATCTTAAAAAAGGCCAGTCTACCACTTAAAACACCCTGGGTTTTGGCCCTTGGAAATTTCCTGAGTTTTGAACTCACTGTCCTGGTAATGACTCACCATACTAGTCGTATGGTGTGGGTCCGGGTCAGGTGACCCCAGTCGTAGGGAGTCCAGTGTTGGAATTCTGCTACGGTTACGATTGGAGTGGTATGAAACGTTAGGGGTGGTGACAGTTCATTTGGTCGATCCTTCATCAAATCAGTAACTTAGTGACTTGACTTGGCTCTGAGTACGAGTGGCTCACTAAGAGCCAAGAGGATATTTTATGGATGGTAAGGATGAGTCGTATATTGTCTAGTGCCCAATCCCTTTGGTTTTTGTCTTGGATACGATGAGGCCATATGAGTTATATGGTCTGGTAATGAGTAGGTTTATGGAGTCGTATGATGGACAGTGTATAGGTGTCCAACTCACTATCTTGGTGACGACTCAAGAGTACGAGTCGTTTGTTGTGGTCATGAGTCATGAGGGTCGACTCGTAACCACCTGCGATATTTAATAGTTTTAAGTTGGGGGCATTTTAGACATTTTTCTTTTTAACTTTCTTTGACACCACGACTTAAAACACCTTTTGAGACTTCATTAACCTATTATCCCAATCAAACAATCTTAAAATCTCTCTCAAACTCTCTTTCAAGTAAAAGGCTAGGGTTTAATCAAGATAATCAATTAAGTCTTTCAAGGGTGGTTTCTCTCCGTCTTTCTTAGTATCTAAGGCATGTGACTCTTCCCTCATTGTTATTTTACTAAAGGCATATATATTAATGTATGATTTTCATGGTGTTGTTATGGTTTTGAAATAAAGGTTGGGGGTTTTGGTTGTTCATGGATGAATATTATTTCTCATGGTATAATTATGGTTTTTCTTGTTTTTAATTATGGTTTTGCACATATGGGTGCATAAGTATGGTGATTTAATTAAGGGGTTATGGTTGAGCCCTAAATTGGATAGTTTTTTATTTTGATGATGGCATGCCCTCAACCTGTTTGTGAAATTGTCAATGAGAATGATTTTGTCACGTAGCTTGACTATTCTTGAATCCCTGCATTGCATAAATGGTTAAAAGAACATTAAATGATTATGGTTGTTTTCACATGACTTTGGAAAGGCCTTGGATGCAACAGTTAATTATAAACGGTTTTGATTTTATTGGAAATGGTAAAGTCTAATTTTTTTTTTATGGTTTATACGGCATAAGGTAATAGACTTGCAAACTCTAATTTTGGTATGATGATACCGGTGGTTAATGCCTAATTAAAAGACCCTTTAGTAAATTGTTGGAAACTCGTAAACGGTTTTAATATGGGCTTAAAGAGGGTCGACTAGCAAAGTCGTGAAAGGTGGAGGTCTTGGGGGGGCTGACACTAGAAACTCACATTTGCCGATGTGAGGGTGGTCTAGGTAACCCTGTGCATGATGTCACACTTTATCTTTTGGGGGATATACTAGTCATCTCAGGGTTTTTTCTCTAGTCACACATATTGGGGCCCTTTCAGTAGAGGGAGATGAACCCATATAGCCCGTGGGTGATTTTAGAACGGCCAAGCTACTCAGCCCAGGTTAAGGATTTAAATGCATGTTAAGCCTTGTTCCCTAACCCGGCAAGATATATATGTATATATGTGTTTGCATTTGGTTATGTGATTTGGATTGAATGATGGCATTACTTTACCTTTATCCCTGAGTTATATATTAGTGTTCACTCCGCTAATCCTCTTCGGGTGCTTTAACTCCACGCGATCCAGGAATCATCCATACTACCATTCCTCTTGCTCAGTGACTTGGATTTAGGGGATAGCTTTAAGCCAGATTGAAGTGGTAAGATTTCATACTCTGAAAGGCTTCATTTTATGCTATGGACTTGTTTTTATTATTGTTATTTCTTTGGATTTGGTTTTGGCTATGGTGGGGGGCATATCCCGATCGGATATTCTTTGATTCTGGTTAGAGGCTTTGCTAGACAACTATGGGCATGGGCGGTGTTGGTATTAGTGTTAGTCTTGGTATTGGCATTGGCATTGGGATTAGAAATGGGTGGTTGATTGATTGTGGTTTTTGAATTTGGTTTTAAGCTTACTTTATAGTCTTTAGATCATTATTATTTTATCTTGTTATATGCTTGGACTTCAACCGACATGGGATGTAGGATGGTCAATAGTGGGGTATTGGGGGTGGTATCCGGTCCTTCTTAGACTTGAGATACCCGACATAACTAGGCCCTAGTTTGGGTCATGTCAGATTGGTATCAGAGCGCTAGATTCATGGTCAATTGGGTGTCTGATAAAGTCGTGTCTAGTAGAGTCTCTTTTAGGGGTGTGAAGTGCGCCACACTCATGAGGGAGAGGCTACGAGGCATTTAGAAATGTTTCTCTTTCTTATGTTCTATTTTCAAAATAAAGAGTCTAAGGTCTTGAAATTTTTTTCTAATTCCTGTTTATTCGCTTGGGGACAATGCTAATAGGACACACTCTGCTTATGGGGTCCAAACTCGGTATAGGGGTCCATTTCCTGATTGTCCTCCTGGAGTTCCACCAGTCCCTTCCAGTTCTTCTTGAGATCCTCAGGTTGATGTGACGAATGTTGAGTTTTGCCATTCTATTCACATGTTGGCTCAATTGGTAGCTTCTCAGGTCGAGCGTGGTGCTTCCGTTAAGGAGAAAACTCCATCTTGTGTTTACTAGTATTAAGGTTAAGTAGGATTCTCAAGGTTTTATTGATGAGATGGAAAAGATCTTCCACGTTATGCATGCTACTAACAGAAAAGGTATGGAATTTGCTGCCTACCAACTGAAAGATATAGCATACCAATGGTATGAGAAATAAGAGCAGTCAAGGGGCAACGATGTTGAGTTTGCCCTGTGGGATGTTTTCTCAGTTCTTTTCTAAACTATTTCTTTCCTCATAAGTTGAGAGAAGTAAAAGAGAAAGAGTTTGTTAATCTGAAGTAAGGCAAGATGTCAGTCAAAGAGTTTGCCTTAAAGTTTCACCAATTATCGCGGTATACTCCGAAGTGGGTTTCTACCATGAGAAATAGAATGAGAAAGTTTGCTTTTGAGTTTTCCTAAGACTTAATTTTAGAGAGTAAGGCTTCCTTGTTGAACAAGTATATGGATATCAATAGACTGGTTGTGTATATGCAGCAGGTCGGGGAAGATAAGGAGAAACAAGTCAAAATTAGGGAAAGACAGAATAAGAATTTTAGATTTTTTGATCCGGGTGGTAATCAACAAAAAAGTGGCAGAGATGGTGAAAAGTGGTCTAAGAAGAGGTAGGGTAATTTTGGGTCTCACTCGACGGCTAGTGCTCCCTACCCAAAGTCGTCTAATGACAGACATTTTTAGAGTGACGATAATTATAGGGCATAGGGTGCCCAATCTCAAGCTAATGGGGCCCAATCAACTCCATTGTATCCTCCTTATAGATTTTATAGTCGATTGCATTGGGGTTACTGTGATGAAAGAAAGGATAAGTATTTTAACTGTGGTCAGCCAAAGAACATGCTTAGAAGTTGTCCGATGGCCAAGGTTGCTTCTATGAAAAACAAGGTTCCATTTACCTCTTCATCAGCTCCGACACCAAAGGGTGTACCATCTGGCTCCAACACTGGTCAGAACCATCTATATGCTCTCACTACCCGCTAAGAGTCCAAGGCATCACTTGATGTTGTGATTGGTATGTTAAAAATATTTTCTCATAATGTGTACTATGTACTTGATCTGGGGTCCACTCTCTCTTATGTGTCCCTATTTATGGTTGTGCATTTTGGTTTCGTTCCTGAATGTATTTTGGACCCTTTTTCTGTTTCAACCCCAATAGGTAACTTTGTAGTAGATAAAAGAGTCTATAGTGGTTATGTGGTATCTGTGGGTGGTCTGGAGACTTTGGTGGATTTGTTTGAATTAGACATGGTTGATTTCAATATCATATTGGGGATAGATAGGTTGTACTCGTGCTATGCTTCTCTAGACTGTCGAACTCGTAAGGTCATATTTAATTTCCCTAATAAGCCAATTATTGAATGGGAGGGCGGTTTCCTATCTCCTAAGAAAAGGTTCATATCATATCATATCTTAGAGCTCAGAGATTGATCTCTAAGGGGTGTCTCTATCATCTGGTCTGGGTTAAAGATTCTAACTCGGAGGGTCCTTTTTTGCATTTTATCTTGGTAGTGAATGAATTTCTTGAGGTCTTCTGTGATGACCTTCCTGGTGTCCCTCCTAATAGGGAGATTGAGTTTGGGATTGATCTTGTTCCAAGCACTCGTTCGATTTTTATTCCCCCTTATAGAATAGCTCCAGCTGAGTTGAAAAAACTTAAGGAGCAACTAACGGATCTTTTAGACAAGGGTTTCATCCATCCTAGTGAGTCTCCGTAGGGTTCACAAGTTTTATTCATGTGTAAGAAGGATGATTCCCTTCGGGTGTGTATGACTACCGATAATTGAATAAGTTGACTGTAAAGAATAAGCACCCTCTTCAAGGATAGATGATTTACTTGACCAGCTTCATGGTGCTAAGTTTTTATTTGAGAATTAATCTTCGGTTTGGGTATCATCAACTAAAGATTAGGGAGGTGGATATTTCTAAGACTGTTTTCTGTACCGGGTATAGGCATTTTGAGTTTCTGTTTATGTCCTTTAGGTTGACCAGTACCCCGGTGACATTCATGGATTTGATGAATAGAGTCTTCCGTCAGTTTCTGGATTTGTTTTTCATTATGTTGATAGAAGATATTCTGGTGTACTCTAAGAGCAAGATAGATCATGTTAATCACCTCAGCATTATGTTGTAGATCCTAAAATATCAATAGTTGTATGCTAAATTTTCAAATATGAATTCTAGTTGAATGCTATCACTTTTTGGGGTTATGTCATTTCTAGTAAAGGGATCATAGTGGATCTACAAAAAGTTGCAGTGGTTAAAAAGTGGTCTAGACCCATGACTCCAACTGATATTTTGAGCTTCTTGGGTTTAGCTGGTTACTACAGGAGGTTTGTGGGGTGTTTCCCTTCTATAGCTGCCCCATTGACTAAGTTGACTCAAAAAAAGGTAAAGTTCCCATGGTCTGATGCTTATGAGGGTAGCTTTGAGAAGCTGAAAGATAAGCGGACTTCAGCTCTAGTTCAGACCTTGAAAGCCCTGATGGTTTTGTAGTTTATTATGATGCGTCTCATGTGGGGCTTGGGTACGTTTTGATGAAGCATGGTAAGGTGATAGCCTATGCCTCTAGATAGTTGAAGGTGCATGAGAAAAATTATTCGACTCACGACTTGGAATTACTGGCTGTGGTATTCACATTGAAAATCTGGTGTCACTATTTGTATAGAGTGCATATCTATATCTTTTCAGATCATAAGAGCCTGCAGTATGTGTTTTCTCAGAAAGAGCTGAACCTCAGGCAAAGAAGATGTCTTGAGCTGCTCTAGGATTATAATATGAGCCTTCACTACCATCCAGGTAAAGCTAATGTGGTGTTGATTCTCTTACAAGGTTATCCATGGGGAGTCTAGCTCATGTGGATGAAGGAAAGTGGGAGTTGGTGGAAAATATTCACCATTTGGCTAGCCTTGGAGTTTGCCTATTGGACTCTGATGATGGTGGTGTGTTTGTGAAGAAGTTGATGCAGTCATCCCTGAGTGCTAAGGTAAAGGAGAAGCAAATGTTAGATCCTATCCTGATGAGGATCAAGGGTGATGTAGGTGGGCAAAAAGTGATGGACTTTGAGATTAGTGCTTATGGTACCTTGCGATGCCAAAGGAGGTTATGTGTTCCCGACATAGATGGATTGCGAGAGAGGATCTTGGCTGAGGTGCATGAGTCACGCTATTTTATTCATCCTAATTCGAAAAAAATGTATATCTTATGGAATCATATTGAATATTTGACAATACATTCTGTACCTTGCTAAAAAATTGATCCTTGTTTACCAACCACACATTGTTTAACCAAAACCAATTCTCTCTCGATACGTTCCTTAAAAAAATTTGACCTTAAGGAAATGAATTGGTGGAACACTATAAAGAGAAATGTGGCTAGTTTTGTGGCTCAGTGCTTGGTGGGCTAACAAGTAAAAGTTGAGCACATGAGGTCCAGAGAATTATATCAAGAAATTGAGTTGCCGATTTGGAAATAGGAGGTGATCAATATGGATTTTGTTATCAATCTTCCTTGGTCTCAAAATCAGTTTGATTTGATTTGGGTCATCGTGGATAGGATGACGAAGTCTGCTCATTTCTAGTGTATGAGAACTAACTTTTCGGCAGATGATTGTGCGAGGTTGTACCTCCATGAGATTATAAAGTTGCATGGGGTGTTTTGTTTCTATCATCTCAGATCGTGGTACAAAGTTTTCATTGCACTTTTGGCAGTCGTTTCATAAAGGTTTGGGGACCAAGGTGAGCCTTAGTACTGCTTTACACCCGCAATTGGATGGGCAAGCAGAAAGTACTATTCAAACATTGGAAGATATTCTTAGAGCTTGCGTGATTGACTATAGTGGTAGTTGGGTTGAGCATTTGCCTTTAATAGAGTTTGCATACAATAATAGCTACCACTCTAGCATTTGAATGGCTCCATTCGAAGCCTTGTATGGTAGGAGGTTTAGGTCTCCTATTGGGTGGTTTGAGGTTGTGAGGCGGACATATTTGGCCCAGAGTTCGTTAACCAAGATATGGAGAGGGTAAAGGTGATTCGGGATAGTCTTAAAGCTACCCAAAGTCGCCAGAAGTCCTATACAAATGTGAGGTGTAGTAAGCTAGAGTTTGAGATTGGGGATAGGGTGTTCCTAAAGGTATCTCTAATGAAGAGAGTGCTATAATTTAGGAAGAAGGGGAATTTCAGTCCCCGATATGTTGGTTCGTACTTAATTTTGAGAAGGGTTGGCAATGTTGCATATAAGTTGGAGTTGCTTTCTAGTTTGAGATCCGTTTACCTGGTGTTCCATGTTTCCATGTTGAGAAAGTGTGTGGGTGATCCATCACAAAGTGTGCCTATCAAGGATATTGGTATTTTGATTTCCTTGTCTTATGAAGAGGTCTCTATTGAGATTTTAGATCGGCAGGTTCATCGGTTACGGACCAAGGACGTAGCTTCGGTAAAGGTTTTATGGAGGAACCATAAGGTGGAAGAGGATACATGGGAAGCAAAAGAGGACATGAAGTCCAAGTATCCATTCCTATTTCCCATTCCAGATAATCGTGCCTAAGATATGTGTTGATCGTAACATCTTTATTTTTTGTCTTAAAGGTAAGCATAGAGATGGTTGGGGGTTTAATCGTTCTAGTCACTGCCTTATCCCATCATTCGAGGATGAATGATCTAAGTGAGGGAGAATTGAAACACCCTAAGTTTTGGCCATTGGAAATTTCCTGAGTTTTGAACTCACTGTCCTGATAACGACTCATCATATGAGTCATATTGTATGGGTACGGGCCAGCTGACCCCATCCGTAGGGAGTCTAGTGAATGGTGGTTGAGATTCTGCTATGATTACGATTGGGGTGGTACGAGTCATTAGAGGAGGTGATGGTTTGTTTGGTTGATCCTTAATCAAATCAGTAACTTAGTGATTTAACTTGGCTCTAAGTACGAGTTGCTCACTAAGAGCCATGAGTATAGGTTACGTATGGTAAGGCTGAGCCCTATGTTGTCCGGTGTCCAATCCCTTTGGTTTCTTTCTTGGATACGATGAGACCATAGTCGTATGGTTTGATAATGAGTGGGCTCATAGAGTCGTATGGTGGACAGTGTATGGGTGTCCAACTCACTATCTTGGTGACGACTCGAGAGTATTAGTCGTATATTGAGGTCATGAGTCACGAGGGTCGACTTGTGACTCTGAACATTTCCATTTTTAACTTCCTTTGACACGACGACTTAAAAAACCTTTTGGGACTTCATTAACCTATTATTCTCAATCAAACATTCTTAAAATTTATCTCAAACTCTCTTTGAAGAAAAAGGCTAGGGTTTCATTATGATAATCATTTAAGGCTTTCAAAGGTGGTTTCTCTCCGTCTTCCTTGGTATCTAAGGCATGTGACTCTTTCCTCATTGTTGTTTTACTAAAGGCATATGTTTTAATGTATGTTTTTCATGGTGTTTTTATGGTTTTGAAATAAAGGTTGGGGGTTTTGGTTGTTCACTGATGAATATTGTTTCTCATGGCTTTATTATGGTTTTCTTTGTTTTTAATTTTGGTTTACACATGTGGATGCATGGGTATGGTGATTTAATTAAGGGGTCAAGGTTGCCCCAAATTGGATGGTTTTTTGTTTTGATAATGGCATTCCCTCAACCTGTTTGTGAAATTGTCAATGAGAATGATTTTGCCACATAGCTTGATTATTCTTGAATCCTTGCATTGAATAAATGGTTAAAGGAACATAAAATGGTTTTGGTTGTTTTCACATGACTTTGGAAAGGCCTTGAAGGCCACAGTTTGACTATAAAAGGTTTTGGTTTTATTGGAAACGATGAAGACTAATTTGGTTTATAGGTTTATATGACCTAAGGTAATAGACTTGCAAGATCTAATTTTGATATGATGATACCAATAATTAATGCCTAATTAAAAGACTCCTTGGTAAATGGTTTGGAACATGTAAATAGTTTTAAAATAGGTTTAAAGAGCTCGAGTAGCAAATTCATGAAAGGTGGGGGTCCGGGGGGGACCGACACTGGAAACTTACATTTGTTGATATGAGGGTGGTCTTGGGGACCATGTGCATGATGTCACACTTTATATTTTGGAAGATGTACTAGTCATCTCAGGGTTTTTTTCTCCGATTGTGCGACTAACACATACTGGGGCCCTTTTAGCGGAGGAAGCTAAACCCATATAGCCTATAGGTAGTTTTAGGACAGTCAAGCTACTCAGCCTAGGTTAAGAATTTAAATGAATGTCACGCCTTATTTCCTACCCCGGCACAATATATATGTATATATGTGTTTGCATTTGGTTATGTGATTTGGATTGAATGATGGCATTACTTTACCTTTATCCTTGAGTTACATGCTAGCGTTCACGCTGCTAACCGTCTTTGAGCGTTGTATCATCATGTGATACAGGAGCCTACCATACTACCATTCTTCCTGCTCAGTGACTTAGATTCGGAGGATATCTTTAAGTGAGATTGAAGTGGTGATCTTTCATACTTTGGGAGGCTCCATTTCATGCTATGGACTTCTTTTTATTATTGTTATTTCTTTGTCTTTGGTTTTGGATATGGTCGGAGGCACGTATGGACCAGATGTTCTTTGATTCTTGTTAAAGGCTTTGTCAGAAAACGATGGACATGGGCGGTATTGATATTAGTTTTAGCCTTTCTATTGGCATTGGCATTAGGATTGGAAATGGATGGTTGATTGATTGTTGTTTTTTACTTTGGTTTTAAGATTACTTTACTATCTTTAGATCATTATTGTTTTATCTTGTTATATACTCGGATTTCAACCGACATGGGTTGTAGGGTGGTCAACGGTAAGGTATTGGGGGTGGTCTTCGATCTTGGTTGGACTTGAGATACCCAACACGACTAGGCCCTGGTTTGGGTCGTGACACCACTAGACCACCTAGGTTTAATGGAGAATATTATGGGTGGTGGAAGACTAGGATGCATAATTTTATCATGGATGAAGATTTTGTGTTGTGGGATATTATTGAAAATGGTCCTTTTATTCTCACAAATCCAGAAATGGTGAAGTGACTGTACAAGTTCCCAAAACTAAGAATGAATTTGATGACTCTGATAGAAAGAAGATAGAAAAGAACTACAAAACTAAAAAGTTACTTGTTTGTAGCATTGGTCCTGATAAGTACAATAGGATCTCTGCATGTGAGATTGCCAAAAAAAATCTGGAACTGCCTTCAAATAGCTCATGATGGAACAAATCAGGTGAAAGATTCAAAGATGGACATGCTAACCACCTAATATGAAACTTTCACCATGAAACAAAAGGGAGTTTATTCAGGAGATGCATACAAGATTCACAGTAATTACCAAGGAGGTTCACTGTCTGGGTGAGGATATTAGAACTACCAAGCAGGTTAGAAAGATTCTGAGCATTCTCCCAAACAATAGGAAAGCAAAGTAAATGCAATCACTAAAGCCAAAAATTTGAAGACCATGAAAATGGATGAGCTGATTGGTAATCTTAAGACATATGAGATTATGGAGGTGCAGGACAAGTCAAAAGGTGAGCATAAGATGGAGAAGAGCCTAGTCCTAAGACAACTAAGGAGAGCACAAGTGTTAAGAATTATGAAACTACTTACATTGCAAAATAGGTCCTCATGGCTTTGAGGAAGTCAGGAACCATTCCTAGAAGAGGTGAATCCAGCAGGTCTATCAGAGATTGAAAGGCAAGTGACACTTGTCACAAATGTGCCAAGTTGGGACATTACATTAAGGATTGCCCAATGTACAAGGTAGAATACAAAAATATATCAAGTAAGCTATTTATAAGGAGAGAGGCAAGGACCAGGTCCCTGTGAAGTATAGAAGGAAAGCTGAAGCTGACAAGGTTGCAAATCAAGTGTTAGCGGCCTGGGTGACTTCTTAAGTGATTCGGATAAATCAGAGCAAGAAGAAGATGTTTACATGATAGTGATAGAAGATAAGGTACAAGTCTTTGATTCACTTTTTACTTTGACGACAGATACTGATGATGATAAAGATAAATCGGTGACTCTCCTGAACATCAAAGAAAATCTCAAGAATTACTCTCCCAAGAGGTTGAAATCCCTAATTGTTGTATTAATTGACGTTGTAAATGATTTCACCCAAGATAAAGAGAATTTTAAAGAAGATATGGACAAGTGTGAGGAAGAAATAATTGAGCTTATTGTACAAGTGATTGAGCTTACCAAAGAAAAGGCAAATCTGAAGGAGGATCTTGAGAAGTGTGAAGAAGGAATGGTTGAATTAAGTGTGGAGGTGACTGAGTTGAAAGCTGTAGGTAAGTTACTTTCCCATGAAAATAATCTTATAAATGAGAAGCTTAGTGAAATATCTAAGCATGATTCAAAATAAAAAAGCAAGGAAAGAAGGATACAATTTGAACTGGAAGAAGAATTGTCTAAAGTTAACGCTGATTTGACTGCTTCACTTGAAAGAAATTCATAACTTAAGATAGAACTATTTTGATGGCTGAGCTTGAGAAGGCTCTCAAGCAGACTACCTCTGCTCAAGTTCTGACAAATCTCTCCAACCAAGAGTCAAGCAGCAGGAAAGGATTGAGGTATTATAGTTAAAATGTCTCCCTAAACTTACAAAGTAAACATAGTAATGTCAAGAACAATCACTTATGCACCAACTGTGTAAAATATGGTCATACAAGAGGAATGTGTCCATCCTAAACAGAAGCTCAGAGAGGCATGAGAAACTTCACTACTTCAAGAAGAAAGAAAGATAGATTACCCGACTGGAAAAAGAAGAAGTTGATCTTTCCTCTGTCAACAAACTGGGAGCTCAGCTGAAATGGGTTCCCAAGACTATCAACTAATTGATGATGTTACACAAAGTAAGAGGAATCATCTAACATAGTAATGTTGATGATGGATGCTCAAACCATATGACTGAAGGCTTAAATATTTTCTCTTGCTGAAGGCCCATAAAGTAGGCAATGTCTCTTTGGTGATGGATTTGAAAGAAAGTAAAGTGTGTTGATGCTGGTGGTGCACACCTGGCTGATCAAACTAATGTACTCACAGTCTTGGAGAGTATATTTTTGGTTAATATATTAAAAGAAGTAGGTGGGGAACAGGTTGAATGGAACAGATATAGCAGAGATGATGAGATCAAGTTAGATGCAGGCAACTCTCATAATCCCATGCATGGATATTACTTGGTAAGCAGGTATCCTGGATAGATAATCTCCTACATGTCTAATTTAGTCTCATATATTCTACAGATATACATCTGTGGCAAGGAGAAGAAGATATAAAAGAGAGAGATGAGATAGCACAAAGTGATTGAGTTCAAAAATCATGTAGGGACATGGTCCCTAATCAGGTCAGTATCTTTTACTATTCCTTAACAGTGGTTGTTTTAAATATTTAATGATGTGTGCCACATCACTCTCCCACCTCTTTTTAAAATTTGTCACATGTACTTTAAGCCTAATAGATGTGTCCATCTGACCGAACACGTCTCATCAGACACATTTCCTCACTAGACCTGAACCATTACTTCATATCCTATTTAAAATCAAAATCAATTTTTTTTCTTATTTTGAAAATTTTCTCTCTCTCACACCCTTATCAGTTCCCAAACTATTTCTAAAAAGTTTTCATCTTGCTTCATCTATTTAGTCCTTACAATGTCAAACCCTTTTTCATTCTCTAAAAAGGATGAGCTTATTGCACTAAAAGTGATTGATATTCCATCTATCCTTTCTAACTCTGAAGCAGAGCAGCCATTTGCCATTATAAAGTACCCTCCTCTTTCCTTACATAATATTGCTAGGGATTTCAACCCTCAAGAGAAGATGAGAACTTTTAATGATCCACTCCCAAAAGGGGATGCTATGGTTGATGCCAGTTCAGACCCTAAAACCATCAATCCCTCAGGTAAGGAACAAGACCCAAACATTGACTCCTCTAAAAACCCAATTCCTGAGGATGATCTTTAAAATAACCTTTCCCCAGACAAATAAAAAGACCCTAAAGTTGATGTCTCCAAAGGATCAATCTTTGTAAGTGCTCCTCAGACAACCTCTCCAAAGACCAAACTTCTGACCAACCAATTCCTTCACATCAATATTTGGATTCTTTCTCCAAAATCCTATTGCCTAACAATTCTGAGTCTCACAGCAATCTAGAAGTGCCTCAATAGATGAAAACTTGTTTAAGGATTTACCAACTTTTAAGGAAATCTCTTCCAGTAACTAGGACATAAGTGAGGAGATTGGGGTGCAAGGTCTCACTACTCTAAGTGTAGAACCTCCTAGATGGGACACACCCCCTTCTACCTTGTTCACCAGGAAGCAAAATAATGCTCCTGAAAATATTAAGGATAAAAATATTATAGTACCTCATGTGCTTGACTTATCAGGTGGAAATGATGCTGGTAAAGGTAATTCAAACAATAAGGACAATAGACTTTTGTCCTAGAAGTTGTCCAAGAAGGGCTCCTCCTATTCGATCAAGGCTTTATCAGGGATAATGAACCATTAGGGGCGAGGTCGAGCCCTAAGAATTTGATAAAGGAGGCCTTGAAAAGGAGTAAGAAAAGTACTAAGAAAAGAAGAATGCCAAAGAAGAAGGAAATATATGTAATTGAGCCTATTCATAAGAATATGATAAAAGATGATGAATTTGAGAAAGACACTGAAAGTCTACTCAATGACAGTGGTGATAGTGATGACAGTGACTTTGATAGATTGTTTGAGAGCTTGAGTGACTATGAGGATGAGTCACTTGATTTTGATATTGAATGAAGTGTGGCTACTAGTAAATCCATGGTAAGAGGAAAAGGTATTGTTTCCTCTGAGAAATGAAAAGCTAAGAGAGTCTTTATGAGGAAACCAATGTCCAAAGTTACTGGTAAAAGAAAAAAGTCAGAGAAGGATAGTGCTAAGGGACCAGATCTTATTCCTAAGTCATCCAAAACCTCAGGAACACCTGCGGCTTCTATTAAGGGATCTGGTCCTTTAGAGAAGGCTTCTACATCTACTGAAAAGGAAAATGGGTTGTCCAGAGAATCCAAGCAGGCAATTCTTAAAACTCTAAAAGTTTTAAGGGAGAGAGTGTTTGATTCTATTTTAGCTGAGTTACCTGGGATAAAAAAGTTGATTGAATGGGTGAAGTTCTAAAGCTGGGAGCATTTGTTTGAGGGACCTATTCCTCTCCTACATGAAAAAAAGTGGTCATGTTTTATCATAACTTGATGTTTTCTGAAGATAGGACGTACTTGGCTTTTCAGGTGAATGGAGTGAACATTGACATGGATGATAAGGTATTATCTGAGATCCTAGAATCACCAACAGAAGGAATCAGGACCCCAAAAAAGGAAAAAGGGCCCTGTGAAGTTGTAAGGTGTTTGTGGAAGACTTAATGACATGAACATAAAAAATGTGAATAAGAAGGCTCTGAAGAGTGAATACCAACTGCTCATTGAGTTGATAAATAAATCACTCCTTTCTAGATCTAAAAATAGAACCACTGTGACTAGGCCTGACTTGTTTCTCATAAAAGTTCGGTTCAAATATAATAGAGTTAATTTGTTTGCTATTGTAATTGAACGCATACACATTGTGATGACTGCCAAGGATGGTAAACACAGTTTTGGCTATGGGTTCTGGCAAAATAGGGTCTTTGCCTACTTTAACGTTGTATGTGGAAAATAAAAGGCTAGTTTTGTCAAGCAAATATTTAATATGACCACCATAGAAGACAATGAGTGTGTTCCAAAAAGAAGAGGTGGAAAATCCAAGTCCATTATTTATGTGTTTGTTGATGTTTAGAATAGTTTGAGGGAAGAGATGGTTGTTATAACTGCCTTTGTGTCTCAGAAAGATATTGAGATTGTTGTACTGAAGGCAGCATCAGTGAAACGAGGGAAGAGAGAACTAGCTCAGGTGGAAAGTTGAATGCTAAAAATGTTGCCCTACAGGAAAGGGTGAAGAAGTTGGAAGCAAGAGTTGAAGTCTTAACTGAGAAGAATGAAGATATGACACAACAGATTATAAAGGCTCATTGTCACAATCCAAAAATGAGGGTCACGATGGCACTTATCACGGCGTACCTTGACAAGTAAGCTATCGCTCAAACTCATACGAAAAGAGAAAAATACAGAAATATCTCAAGGTAAGGCTTCTAGAATGAAGCCAAACTATATAAATAATCATAACCATATATGATGATGATGATGATGATGCATGAGGTCGTCGCACAATCTCCGTATACACCTACGGAGCTAAAGCTTCCCGACGTGGGACCCATGGAGGGTTCGTCAACCCGTATATAATCCACATATCTCATATCTTCTTTCCAGCTCATTCCTTGAAAAGGATTTTATAAGGTGTTACAATATCTTTTAAAAAGGTGTTGCCTGAGAAATGTTGTCACGGCGATACCAATGTTTCGTGAATGAGTATGATATGAAGATGTAATGCTCACAACCAATCACAATGAGTATTTCCACAACCGACCACATGATATATTTCCACAACCAACCACAATGATACATTTCCACAACCACATAAGTCAATATCCACTCATTATTTTTGTTTCATCTATGATATTCCACATATATCATATGCTAATAAGGTATGAATATAATCACAATATACCAAGGGTACCACATTAAGCATTTTAACAACACAATATAATTATTCACATATATTCAAGGCTATCAATATCGCATAGGACCCCACACGATCACACATATCACATAATAACTTAATTTCGATAATTACATCACATATAGGCCCACACACGAGCACAAAACTTAAATAGACATTTTTCATAATTATTTTTTACCCTTAACATTCATTTTATATCATCATTTACTACCCATCCCAGTCTGAAAGAGTTAAGCCATAACTTACCTCGAAAATCAAAACCAATCCGCTACACTTGATCCCGCGATCTTACTTTTCACGATCAATTCATAAATCTAACAAAAATATCAAATATAAAATCTACATGCTAAAACAAAACCAACAACACTCATATTGACTATTTTTTATTCGGGGTCAAAACGGACCCCCAAAACAGATTTCTATAAAAAAAAGAAAAAAATTAGAACTTTACTTCAAAAACATGTTCCCCATAGTTTTAAAAATAGATATCTAAAAACCCAAGTTAAATTGAGTCAAAAATGGGGTTCAAATCGAAGAAAAAATATTTTTGAGCTTTACCAGGTAAAATCTTTAAAATTCGGGTTAAAATCAAGAATCAGAGTTGTTTGAAAAGTTAAATTGATGAAAAACTAGTAATTATAAGATAAAACATTAGTCAAGTGAAAAGGAGTGAAATTTGGATTTAAAATCATGCTATAAGATTTTTGGGGTTTTGAGAAATTAATTAAAAAATTACTAAGAAAAAGGGTGAATTCTTACCTTTAATATGTAATAAACCCAAGAAAAAGGTGTTAATCTAGATTTTCAAGCTCCCACAAACTTTAATTTTAAGCTCACACACTATTTTAGAGTTTAACTCCCAAGAGACAAGATGAAAAATGAACAAAAAGGGCTAAAAAAAGGTATTTATATGCAGAAAAATCTGGTATACACTTCAAATTCACCCTGGATTTCGAAGGAGTGCCCGAAATTTGTTCGGAGTCTGATATACACAAACAAACTATGCAACCATACTAAATTTGATGTTTTGGATGTGATGGCAATATCATATTTTCAAAAAAAATAGGATTTTCACAAAGTTGACCCCCGAAATTCGAAATCACAATTTTTTAAATCGAGGATCGAAATGAGATTTAAAAGTCGTAAAATCATACCAAATATGCTAACATTCTAAAATCAATATTTTGGATCTGCTGGCGAAGTCAGATTTTCCATCCGAGATCATTTCAATCAAATGTGGGTCCTACACCTATATTTCTAATTTTTCAACTTTTCGATCAATAGGTCGAAATGAGCTCGGGTGCACGAGACCCAAACCAAAGGTCTACCTAGCCTAAAATTGATATTTCAAAGTTGTTGTCACAGTCCGTTCGGCCATCAGTCGCACGGATCAAAAGATATCTACATAATTCTAAAATAAGGCTCTCAAAGCCATCAAAAACCACAATATTACATAAATGATATCAAAATGCATTGAAAATCATGAAAATCACTCCCACACTCCAAAAATATTATAATACAGCTACGGGATGAGGTAAGACAGTCAAATCATATAAAATCACAAATTTTAAATATTTCATCAAATTTTTAGGTCGTTACAGTTATGTTGCTGAGAGTGAGAGGATGGACATACTCCTCAGTCAGTGGTCTCATGCTTCTGGTCCTTTTTCCTGAATTCTTCCCAACCTGTTCCCTACTATTTTCTCCTCTCAACCCTCATCTTAAACCCTTTAAAATTAATTCTCTCTAGTTTTTATTGACTCTTAACTATAACTGGCACATTTTTTGTAATGTTTTTTTATGGTCACTATTTTGAATAGTGTTTGATATAGCCTGACTTGATCAATGAATGAATTATTTTTGTGCTATCATTTTTCTTATTTTTGTCTAGTCTTTCATGTTCATGTAAGTGTAGCCTTAATGGACATGAATTAACATGTATGCTTATCTATGGTTGGTTTACTATTTCACCACTTTAATGATACCAAAATAAGAAAGATGTGGTGCAGTTGTATTGAAAGTGTGCGATTTGTTATGGTGTAATAGGGTGGTGAATGTGTGTGGTGTAATAGCGTGCAATATGTAGTAGTGTGTGTGTGATGTGTTGTGGTGTATCAAGGTGGTGAATGTGTATGGTGTAATAGTATGCAATGTGTAGTAGTGTGTTGAATGAAATAGGGTCCTCATACTCGGGGGAAACCTTAGGTGCTTATAGAAAGGGGGAACAGGTGAAAAGGAATGCCAGTGGTATAGTGACAGGGGGAACAGGTTAAGGTTCCCATAAATTTTATATTGTTGTGGATGCTTGAAGATGTTAGAGAGGTGCATGGGTTTGTCATCATAAAAAAAGGAGGAAGTTGTTAAGTCCTTAATTTTGATGATTGACAAAATGGATATTGAGAGCTGGCTCCTAGAGAATGTATGATGACAAAGCTGCAACTACTTAGGGACCTGGTTAGGACTACACGTCACTAGGAATGTTCACGGTTTGATTTTTAACCAAACTGAACCGCGATCCAAATCAAACTGATTAAAAAAACTGATATTTGGTTACATTTGGTTTGGTTTGGTTTTGAATTTTAAAAAATCAATACTTATTGATTTGATTTTACTCTAAAATAACTGATAAAATAACCAAACCGATATATATATATATATATATTATAATTATTTATATATTATTCATAAATTCAATATAATTATTTATTGCATTTTATATTTTAATCATGATTTAACTTTAGTCGTAATATATTCAGTCATATGTTTTCATCCAGTTGACAGTACCTTATGAGATTCTAAATGAATTTGGCACTTTGAATGACAAATGATACTAATTGTGAAAATAATATGTTGTTGTATACTGAAATTTACAGCTAAGATTCATTAGACTATAGATAATCACTAATTTTAACTTTCTTTTTGAACTTTGTTGAGCAAAAAGTTTATGTGTTCACCTTTTGGGGGGTTTATTATATCATTCTGTTAAATGTAGTTTTTAAATATTTTTTTAGAAGTGTTCATATGGTGTTGTTCATGGTTTTACCAAAGTATAATACTCAGATGACATCTTAGTTTCAAGTTTGAGATACAATACTTATTTGATATCTCATATGTTAGATTGTATTTGTTTCTTTTAAATTTTCAACTTTTATCATTAGCTAAAGTTATAAACTGAAAAACTCAAACTAAACCGATGGTTATTTTTTTATTTGTTTGGTTTCGTTTTAGAAATTTAAAAACTGACTAAGTTAGTTTGGTTATGATTTTGACCAATAACCGATCCAAACTGACCCATGAATACTTCTACACGTCATTATCACAGTCAACCACCAGTTGGACAATAGTACAAAAAGTTGGTGAAAAGTTGTTGCAAACTTTTTGTCTCAACCAATGGGATCAATGGGATTCTTCCTAGGTTTTCTTAGGTCATGTTATATATTGCTCATCTTTCTCAACAAGAAAACTAAGCATCCATATACTCACAACAAATATCTCTCTTAAAGCTCTTGCATCAAAGACTCACTTTGCAACAAGGAACTGATAGATCACAAAGTTGTATTTTATTTTCTTATTGTATTTGAGTCCTTGTACTGTGGTCTTAAACGTTGCCTACTATTTGTCATTGTTATTAGTAGGTGTTTATGTGTTTAGTTCCAAACTCCTTGTTATCATCTAGAGTTAGGTAATAGTGAAGCTGGAGTTAGCTGGTCAACTCATTTAGAGTTAGTTGGGTGGTGTGCAGTAGAGTTACTGTAAGTTCTCTTTGTAATAGAGTTATTACTTGGAGAAGAAGGATTAGGACGTTAATTCTTGATATAATGGAGTTGTATTCAAGTTTCTTGAATATTAGTGGAGCTTAGAAATCCAGGAGGAAGGTCATAGTTTTTCTCCCTTGAGCAAGGAGTTTTCACGTAAAGTTATTGTGTCTCTTACGCTCTCTTTCACGTTCTTTATTGTTTAGTTCTCGTTAGTTTAGTCTGTTTAGGACCAGGTCCCAAAGTTGGAGGGTAACTCGCGTGGACTCTTCACCCAACCATTTGCCAAGGATTCTTGTAATTAAGGCATTTACCACTTGGTATCGTCATACCAATTATGCTTGCAAGCTCATATAATAATGCAAAACCAAATCACGTAACTATTAGACTCCCACGTTCCATTTAAACCCCAAAACCATGGCCACCAAGGGCCTTTCAAATCCGTTTTAATCATTTATTCGTTAATGTGATGCAATGGGTTCATAAGTAAGTTGAGTCATGTAAAATATCCAGGTTCGGAACCAAATTTATAAAGTAGGTTGAGGTTAATGCCATTAACAAGCCAAAAAGTCATCAATTTTTGGAAACCCATATTTTTCATTCCAATTCCAATAACTATGCACCCACTCAGTTCAAAAACTATAAATTTAAAGCACAAATCATCAATTTAAAATATGAAAAAAGTAATTTAAGTAATACCAATCAAAACCCCTCAACCCAATTTCAAACCCATAAGTTAAATCACATGAATATCCAATCCATTAATTCCACAATGTAAAATTCAAGTTAAGAAAAGAGATACATACCTGAAATATAGAAGAAATTTGAAAGAAATCAAAGTTTGGAGCTTGGAAAATGAAATCCTAGCAAAATCCTTGAATGTTCTTGACTTGGGAGTAAGGAACAGGAAGTAATGTTTTTGATCTTAAAAACCAAATAGAAAGGGTCACCTAAATGTTTATAAGTCGTACAAGGGGTAAAAAGACCAAAATCCCTTCACCCAAGTGAAAAAACACAAAAACTAGGCATTTTTAACACACCGGTGTGGCACGCCAATAGCGTGGAGGCTACCCTCCGCGCCATACTGCTATCGCGGAGCTCCAATGGTGTGGCACGCCATATCGCGATGGCACACTGCCTCGAAGTTCCAAAGTAGCCCCAAACCCCTTTCTAAAATTCTAAAATTTTTTCAAAACACCCTTTTAACATCCCTAAACATAATTCAAGTAAAAATTGACATTATGCATGTGAGGGTCAAAAATAAAATCATCTAAATTTTATGGGGTCTTATAATTATCCACGATGAAAGCCGAATATGTGGCTCTCGCATCAACAACACAAGAAGTTGTTGTTTTTCAGTCAACACATAACCGACATCTTTCGACTATCTAATCATCTATGTTATTTACCTCATATATGTTCTCATTGAATGTTCTGGGTATTTCTTGTATGAGTCAAATTTGATCGTGAGGGATCTTAGCTTTGCAGTAGTACAAGTACTAAACTGGTTCTTCAAAGCATTTCAAAGTTCCATAGCCTTTGATGATCCTTGAACTCCCTAAGGATATCATTATCCCAGGTGCTTAGTAACGTAATAGACCCTACTGTTTAGTACTAAAAAGCACTTTATATACCCTTACACTGGAGATCTCAACTGAAAATGGAGTGAATACAATGTTAATCAAGACTCAAAGTAAAGGTGTTAACTCAAAAAGGGGAAAACATCTTACTCTTGCAGCTGGAGAAGGATCCACCTTAATGACACCAAGGTACAGTGTTGATTACCCACAGATGCAGCAGCTCAAATTGCGAATTGGAGAAGCCAAGCATGGTGGAAGAGACGGCAAGCTAAAGGGGAAGGAGTTGCTCTTAGCTCAAATAGGAAACCCTACTCTATTTTTTTTATGTGCATCGGGTCACGATTTGGGTCGGGTCGGATTGTGGATTTGGGCTACTCTCGAATTATTTTTTGTTTTGTGATTTGGATGGGTTGATCCATTCATACTTTTTAAATTATTAATAAAATTTCAAATTAAACCAAAAAAAATGTAATGCGAGCGGTGGAGTTCATTTTCTTCCACGCATAATAAGCTTTACGGTCATGCGTATGCTGAGCCGTGTGGCATCCTCAGGCTCATTCATCACATGATAAATAGCCTTGAGAGCCTTTAGCTCTTTTAGCACATATTAATTTTTCAAGTTTTAAGTCTCATAATTGTTACATTGGAGTTTCAATCATTTGTTGAGCTCAATAGCAATATTTTTGGATGCAATAGTTAGTCTTTAACAAAATAAATAAATCATGTGAATCATTAAACAAAATAATGCAAGACATTGTGTACACCATATATACAAATTATGACACTGTGCACCAATTGATTAAATAGCAAACACAAATATTATCATGGATTCAAAAGTTTACTATGCTCCCAATCATCATTCAAAAATTAAAACACAATAAAAATTAGCGTAATCAATTACTTAGCTAAGTATCTCAATCATATTTAGTACAATACATTCGTCTATTATGATTTTATGATCTCATATGAATCACTAGTTAAGCAAATTAACTTATTTATAAGATGCAAATAAAATTAATGTCCAACTTATAAACATTTATTACATGCAAAAAATAATTTAAATGAAAATTTCAATATTAAACCTATTAACATATTTTGCATGTTTAACACATCATCATAAAAATTAATGCTAAACTCATCATCATAAAAATTAATGCTAAACTAATTAACATTTATTTTATGCTAAATTTGTGTAAAAATGCCAAACTAATTAACATTTCATGCATGTTGAACATATTATCATAAAATTAAGGTCAAACTAATTAACATTTATTTCATGCTAAATTAACATAAAAATGTTAAATAATTAACATATTATGTATGCTAAAGTGATGAACACACAATTATCAAAATAATTTAATGTTAAACAAATTAACATTTTAATCGTGCTCATCAAAGTAGCAAATAATTCTCTAATGTTAAACGAATTAACATTGCGTGCAAATATGTTCAACAAACAATCAATTTAAGCAATTGAAATATGACTTCTTTAAATATAAATACTAAGTTTATGTTCTAAAAATTACGACCATATGACTAATTTTCTCTTAATTTGAAATTTATTTTAAAAAAAAATAAAACCTTTGAAAATTCTTTAATGGGAAAAAAATATATATACCTCCTTAGATCATATATTGCAAGTCATGGCAATACCTTTTATATTGCAATTAATAGCAACTTTAAAAATTTTAAAAAAGAAAAAAATAAAAAAACATCCTTAAAAAAAGAAGATGTCTCTCCCCTCAAATTCTTCTCTCTTTTATTTTCTCCCTAGTTTGTTATGCAATTTCACAGTGTCTCCTCTTTTCTACACAGGATTCTCTCTTCCTTTTTTCACTCCATTATATTCTATATTTTTCTTACATATATATATATTCTCAAAATTAATTGAAATCCTTCATAGAAATCTCTCCATAATTTCTCCTTACAAATTTTTTCAGTTCTTAATCAATTTCTTCATCATATAAATTATAGTAACCTTATTTTTTCATTATTTTTAAAAATCTTGGTTAAGAAATTTTTCATATATATAGTAGGCGTTTGGCCATGAAAATAAAAAAAAATTGGAGTTGAAATTGAAATTGAAGTTGAAGTTGAAATTGGAGTTGTGTTTGTTTTAAACTTTTGGAAAGACAAAATTTAAATATAAATTTATATCCCCAATGTTTAAAAGTTATCAAAATTAGTCATCTTAACTAATTTACCTACAAGATACAATCAAATATGAGAGGAGATAATAATATTGCCTTTGTTGTTGGTGTTGCATAAAGAGTTGCAAGAATGGAGGGATTAAGGTTCCGTTGTATCATAAGGAAATTTTGAGGAAGACAAAAAAAATTAAAGTTGCCTCCAACTTTGAGATCTTTTATTGATGAAAGTAGGAAGAAGTGGGTATTGTGGTAGCTAAGCATTTAACTCCGGTTGTTGGCTGAAATTAATAGTATGTTTTTTGTAAAAGTAAAAAATAATAGAGTCATTTGTAATAATAAATAAAGCTGAAATTAAAGTTGGAAAAAAGTGGAAAAGAAAATTGAAATTGAATTTGAAATTCTCAGGGTCAAACATCTCACCTTTTACAAAGTGAAATAATTTTTAGAAAAAAAGTAAAAAACTTGTATGGTCAAACGAATCCATAGAAATTCAAAGAGATAAAGAATGAGTATATAAACTTATATCACCTAAATTGAGTATCACAATCCATAGTTTATATATTTATTTCATGCACATTCCATACAAATATGACATTTTAAATATGATATTGGTATATAACATGATTTCAACTTGGTTGGAAAATCCAAATGAAATATAATACAAATAAAAAGTGTGTATGTAATGGGTATAAACCTAGTTTTTAAATAAAATTTACATAAAAAGCACAATATTTTTTTATTGTAGTTTTAATATGAATTACAGACTTTGAGACCCTGGTAAGAAATATCATTTAGTAAATGAGATGGATATATAAACTGATTTCACTATAATTTGTTATATCATTCCTCATTAGCAGATTTTGTATCATTTATACACTAAACTTTATAAGATTTGTATATTATGTCATAAACCAAAATCAAAGAATTCAGTGACGAGATGAAAGTGAAAGTAAATTAATTAAGGAAGAAAGTGTCTTAATGGGAAGAAATTTTGAATCAATAAAGAAAATAGAGAAGACGTATTTACTTGCAAAAGTAAATTCATGTGACTGTGACGAAAAAGGCAAGAAATACATATAAATGAAGATAATTTATTAGCCAAATTTTACTCCTCTAATAGTTATCAACACGGTAATGAGGTGAGTGAGAAAGGACAAATACAAATATTTAGGAGTGATTTAAATAGGGAAAAAGACATGGGCTGACTCTTCCTAAAACTAATAGCCCGTGTTTGGGACATTGGACAAGAGTAGCATGGCTATGGTTGGGCATAATATACCAAAAAATAAATTACCGAATTAAATAAAAAAATTTGGTAATTAGTATTCGGTAATTCGGTATTTGATATGGTATTTGGGAGTAATATTTTAATATTTCGACATTCGGAATTAGGTTTGGTACAAGATATTAATACCATTTGGTATTCGATATTTACCAAATATATATATATATATATATAAAGAGAGAGAGAGTATTTGTCATCCCAAAGAATCTCTTGGACCTTGGTAATATATTCGTAAAAAGTAACAAAAAGAATACTAAATAGGGTTTCTATTAAATATACTCTTTGAAGTTTAAACGTACATTTGCACATCTCCAACTTTAATATGGTATTACCAAATATCGTACCGAACCGAAGTTTAATTTACCGATTACTGAATTATCAAACCGATGTTTATAAGTATGATATGTGGTATCTATGTTCAAATATCGATTACCGAATTACTTAAGTGAATACCGAACGTCTACCCCTAAGCATATCGGTCCAAACAAATATCATATTCTGGTCATTTCACAATTGGTCATTCAGGCCCTTTATTTTGCTTTTTTTTTTTGCTCTAATTTTTTGGGGCTAAAAAATTTGCTCTCTTTTTTCAAAAAAAAAAAAATAATAATTAAATATTAGTATAGAAATCATATATTTTTATATAGAATATGTACATATATAAGATATATTTATATAAATTATATAGGATTTGTATAAAAATAGTATAATTATTATATATAATATGTGTAGAAATTATATAATTGATGTATAGAACGTGTATTTAAATAATTATTACAGTCAAAGATTGTATAGGATGTGTATAGAAATTGTATAATTGTTGTATAGAATATGTATTTAAGTAATTATTGCAGTCAAAGATGTATAAGATTTGTATAGAAATTGTATAATTGTTGTATAGAATATGTATTTAAATAATTATTGCAATAAAAAATGTATAAGATGTGTATAAAAATTGTATAGTTGTTGTATAGGATATGTATATATATTATATGTATAGGAATTGTATCATTATTGTATAGAATATGTATATGTGTAGGAAGTTGTATAGAAATTATATAATGATTGTATTAAATATGTAGATTATGTATATAGAAACTATATCTTTTTTTCTTTTGGGTTCCCATCTGGTGTCCAGTGTCCGCTTTGGAGCCCCGACTAATTCGGATCGCGCATTGCAGGGCCCAATTAAGGTGGCAGCACTCCCAACAGAGTTTTCTCCATACCCAGGGTCGAACCCTCGGCCTCTGATTAAGGATGGAGCAGCCACATCCACTGCACCACAACCCATGTTGGTGTATATAGAAATTATATCATTATGGTATAGAATATGTATATGTGTAGGAAATATATAAAAATTGTATAAAATATGTAATTTGTATATGATATGTATTTAAATTGTATCATTATTATGTAGAATATATATCTGTATAAGATATGTATAGAAATGGTATCATTGATGTACAAAATATGTATATGTATCATCATTGTATAAAATATATTATTATTTATTTAATAAATAAAAATACACTTTTTATATTTGATTGATAAAAAAGGAGTGTCAATTACAATATTTAAAAATTTCTATTTGTTTGTTTGGTAAAACTATAAAATTCTATGTGATCGATTTTTTGATAGAATTAAAAAGAAAAAAACAAAGAGAACTACACAATCGTATTTGATTTTAAAAAAATAGAAGAGTAACTTTTTGAAAAAAAAAATAGCAAAATATTAGTAATACAAATCATCTACTATTTGTATTACTATTATTTTTTTCTTGAGTTTGCAAATATATTGGGATGAGTGAGGTATTAAATAAATGTATTGATCTAACTTCTGGGTTTTGGTTGGATAAAATGGAGTGAGTTAATAAATTTATCTTTCCAAATATTATTTGAGACGTATGATAACTCAATCCGATAAATTCTTACCAAGTTATAATCTTTTTGGTTTTCTTACCGTTTTTTTAATTATCTAGTAAAAATTATTATTTTTATTAAATCTATATATAACATACTAAATTAAAAATATTTAAAATATTTTAATAAGATTCCTCGTGGATCAATTTAAATTATAATTCAATTAATTTTTTAAATTGATTACACTAAAACTTAAACCGAGTTGGACGAATTATGTTTTTATTAACTGATTTAACCGCCCTTAGACTCAATACAAAAGGAAAGCTGATTTTTTCTTCTTCTCCTCCATATTAGCTTCTGCCACCTACACTAATGGAACTCCAATTTTTTAATTTTTTTTTTTGAGATTTTCATATATGTTTTTGAACGAAAACCAAAAAATAACTTTTTTTCAGATCTGTTTTAAAACGGAAAAACAAAAGAAAAACATTTTTAGAAAAATAAATCCCTTTTCAAATTTGTGACGAAATAACTTTTATTTTTTTGAATTACTGGAATGCTTTCCAGATCTATTAAAAAAATAATACTTTTTGGAATATTTTCCAGATTTTTTCATGGCTAATTTTTTTTTTTGTTAATATTCAGATTTGTTGAAAAGAAGAAAATAACTTATCTTTTTCTTTTTCTGTTTCTAAAAATTAATTTCAGAAATTCAAAATAATTTAAATATTGATTCTGAACTTTTTCTGAATCAACTTCATAAAATTTATTATTCCTAATTGCACAGAAAAAATTAAAAAGATAATTCTATATTTTCAAATCAGAAAATCAATCTATGACTCTTGATATCAATGAAGGTCTACATGCACATCAATAATAATCTAACTAACTAGATTATGCATAAATCATAAATGAGAACTTATTTGTTGTTCGCGTGGCGGAAGCGGAAGGCTTGGTTGAACCGCAATTAGGCTTACTGGTTGACAGTCGTTGTCACGGTGTGTTGAAGCAGCCCCCTGTACCATAGCCTAAACCCTAACAATTGAGAGAAAAAATATGGAGAAAGAAAGATATTACGTTCGGTATTCTATTTTTCTGTATATTTAGTAGGGCAAAGGGTCAAAAATACCTCTCTACTTTTTTGTATTAGTTAAATTTGCCCCTCATTATATTATGTGGTCAGATATGTCCTTGCCGTTATACTATAGGGCCAAATATGCCCTTATTATTACCAAATTTCACATATTTACTCCTCAATTGGATGGAATCCCCAAATAAAATTTTTTTAAAATTGATTTCCCTTAAACTACCCAATCACCTCATTTAATCTGATTCGAGCCATAAAAAAGTATTAATTTTAACATATCAAATAACAATAATTATTTATTTTATGTTTTACCATTTACATTAATTACTTATTCCTTAAATTAATTTCAAGATTAATACTAAACATCAATTAATAAGGGGAATGTAATGAAATGATCATGTCAATCATTATTTTCTTAGTGAATTAAATAAAAATTTATTTTTTAAACAATAACAAATAAAAGTGAGTGGAAGAAATAATTTTTCCCCGTTCATATCAATATGCGTCGTTCTTTTAGTTCATTGTGCTTTTGAGAATTGCATGAAGGAGTAACTTGATCATTAGATTGAATAAACTAATAGTGATTGAATTTCAGCATATATATGTTATAAAATTATGGTTCATTCCAACTCATTTGATAAGAAGCCAATTTATTTTCACATGTTCAAATTTAATCTATATCTAAAATCTTGATTGATTAGGCTAAATATTTATTCAAATTGAATAATGAAAAAATCGTCAAAATAGTTTTCAAAACTTTTATTACTCGAAATGTTATATAAAATTATAAAAATAATAATAATTTTTATTGGTTTTGATTGAGCAAACATATGCATAAAATTGTGAAGTATATAAAAGAAATGCAAGCAAATATCAAGAAATTGGAGAAATAAAATTAGGTGTTATTTCAACGGATTAAAATTAATAGGTGGCTCGGGTTAGGTTAAAGAGATAATTGGATAATTTTAAGTGAAATAATTTTTTTTATTTGGTTTGAAAATTTTATCCAATTTAGGAGTAAATATGTGAAGTTTGATAATAGAAAGGGCATATTTATCCTTATAGTATAATAGCTCAGCAAAAATCTGAAACCCAATCTCCATTTGCAACAAAGGTCCCAAATTATCTCATCTCTTCTTTGTTGATGACCTGACCATCTTTTTCAAAGCCACTACAGAAGATAGTGAAACTATAATTAGAGTCCTCAGTAAGTTCTGTGAAGCATCAGGACAAAAAGTCAACACCCAAAAATCCAAATGTGTCTTCTCCAAAAACTGCAACACCCAAGTTGCTAATCAGTGTTCTGCTATTCTCCACATACAAATCAAAGCATGCAGACTTTCAATACATTATTCATAACATGCACAACAAACTTGCAAGATGGAAAACCAAAATGCTCAATATTACTGGGAGGACAGTCCTCACCAAAGCCACCCTTGGTGGCATTCCCAGTCATGTCATGCAATATATTCAGCTACCCAAGAAGACCAACACAATGATAGACCAAATCCAAAAAAACTTCCTTTGGGGTACCACTTCTGAGAAAAGAAAAATCCACTTGCTCAGTTGGGATACCATCACCTCCTTTAAGAAAGAGGGTGGACTGGGTATCAGAAAAAGCTGTCTCAAGAACAAAGCTATGCATGCCATACCACAACCCTCATGCCCTTTGGGCTAAAGTTCTTTACAACAAGTACTGCAGCCCCCTTACTAGAGAACCAAAAAAAAGATCCTCCTCTAGGACCTAGAAATACATTAGGCAGGGTTGGGTCATTTGCTCAAAAAATATCAGATGGAGTCCCCATAATGGACATAAAATTAACCTCTTTCATGACAGGTGGATCCCCAACCACCAGCCCTTAAGAAGATATATCCATGGACCTCTCACTCTTGCAGACACTACAATGAAACTTGGAGAGATTTATCAAAATTGTCAATGGAATTTAAATGACCTGTCACTAATACTCCCGAATCACATCCAACAGGCCATTAAATCCACTTTCATACCCCAAGATACCTTCACCCATGCCAAGATTTACTGGGATAAAACTCTCAAAGGCTCCTTCTCAATGTCTTCTGCCTACCAGTCAATCACAGAACCAAAGAACACTCACTAAGTAGGCAGCTTCGACTGGATTTGGAAACTGCATACTCCTAACAAGTTAAAGACCTTTCTTTGACTCCTTCACATAACAGGCTTCCTACTAACAAATCCATGCACCGTATTGGAATCTCCAACAGCCCTCTTTGTCATTACTGTGAAACTAGGCAAGAAGACATTAGCCATATTTTCTTCTGTTGCACTAATGCAGCATCTTTCTGGAGTAGAATAGCCTCTACAAGCGACTCTATCCAGCCCATAGACTCCACCAGCTTAACTGTGGAAAACTATGTCCACACTTGGGAGAACATCAAACATAGATCCTCAACCAATGGATTACTTGGAATGAGATCATTCCTTTTGCTCTGTGGAGCTTATGACTCAATAGAAACAACAACATCTTCAACCAAAAGAAAGATCCTGCAAATGAGCAGCTGACTATTCACTGGGCCATGGAATTCTACCATCTGGGTAGAAGGCAAAAGGCCAAAACTACCACCACAATCACTCTCCCTTTAAAATGGGAACCACCTAAGCAAGGAATCTTCAAATTAAATACTGATGGCGCCAGTAACTTGCAAAACATAGGAGGAATAAGTTGTGTCTTTCGAAACCATAGGGGAGACTGGATTAAGGGCTACTCCAAAGCCCTCATCAACACCTCTCCAATCCATACTGAGCTCACTGCCCTGTTTGAAGGGTGGAAACTTGCAAAAGACCACTCCCTGTGGCCCTTAGTAGTTGAAACAGATGCACTTGGTGTGATCACACTATTCAATACTGATACTAACAAGCATAGTAACATCGTTAATGAATGTAGATTGCTGATGACCCGTATTCAGGTCAGGACGCTGAACCACACATGAAGAGAGCAAAATAGAGTAGCAGATTGCCTAGCTAAACAAGGGATAAGAAATGCGCAGAATGTAGGCCTACAAGTTTTTGCAGTTCCCACCCTATATGCTTTAGAGACTTTTGAAGCAGATAGTATAGGAACTTATTTTGAAAGACAATTCTAAATCTGTAATGTTAACAGACATGGGCAAAACTCTACCCCCATGCAACATACTTCGAACCCTTAAATTAAATTCTTCTTATTTACCAAAAAAAAAAAAAAGCAACTGTATATTTGACCTCATAGTATAATGAGAGATAAATTTAATCAATTAATAAAAATAGTGGAACATTTTTTACCCTTTTTCCTATTTAATAACACACTTTATATCTTAATTATTAATGGGTCACAAAAGCACCGCTTATGGATGCGTTCAGATTTCCTACACGTGTTACCATGAGCTATTAGAGTCATGACAATTACTTACTCATTACAACATCCTAATTTTATACTTGATTTTATTTATTTCGTGCATTTAGATAAATAAGAAAATTTAATTATTCTTTTCAAGCTCATCATAACTAAGGAAGAAAGCAATATAATCTCAATTTTATGATAAATTCGATCAGATGATTGTTGTCCACTAACCACAAGAATAATTATCGCTCTTTTTTTAGTTTACATACTTTTAAAAAAAAATTGATGGTAGGGGAAGGAAAATGGGAGGGGAGGGAATTACAATGTGGGGAATCGAACCCTCATTAACAAGATGAAAGTTCAGATAACTAACCAACTAATCTACTTAGATTCTCCTTAGTTTACATACTTACATTGTGGTTAGGACGACACCAAACGCACCAAGATGAGTATTATCGCTTTCTTTTTTTCTATTATAGAAGAGATTGTTTCGACCACCTCTTCGTGGATTTACTTTTTTACCCCCATTATTTATTATATAACACCTTAATTGTTCTGTGATTTATTATATTATTCCTAATTAATTATTACAAGTCATTTATATATTAGAATTAATAATATTTTTTTATTATATTACTCCTAATTAATTATTATAAGTCATTTATAGAAAATTAATAATATTTAATTAAAAAAATAGATATTTATAACGTTTGTTTCAGCTGCTTTAACTGTAATTTAACTATATCATCCCTAATTAATTATTATAAGTCATTTATATATTAAAAAATTAATAATATTTTATTCAAAAAAATAAATTACTATATTACTCCCTATCATTTACTATATTACCCCTAATTGCTCCGTGATTTACTATATTATCCCTAATTAATTATTATAAGTCATTTATATATTAGAATTAATAATATTTTTTATCATATTATCCCTAATTAATTATTATCAGTCATTTATATATTATAATTAATAATATTTGATCAAAAAAATAGATATTTATGACGTTTGTTTCAGCTGCTTTAACCGTGATTTTACTATATCATAATCCCTAATTAATTATTATCAATCATTTATATATTATAATTAATAATATTTAATTAAAAAATAAATATTTATGACATTTGTTTCAGCTGTTTTAATCGTGATTTTACTATATCATCCCTAATTAATCGTTATAAGTCATTTATTTATTAAAAAATTAATAACATTTAATTAAAAATTAGATGACATGTCTGCCTGCACTGGTTTCGACCAGTGCTTCATCATTTACTATATTATCCCTAATTGCTCTGTGATTTACTATATTACCCCTAATTAATTATTATAAGTCATTTATATATTAGAAATAATAACTTTTTTATTATATTACCCCAAATTAATTATTATAAGTCATTTATATATTAGTATTAATATACTTAATTAAAAACTAGAAATTTATGACATTTGTTTCAGCTGCTTTAATCGTGATTTTACTATATCATCCCTAATTAATTATTATAATTCATTTATGTATTAAAAAATTAATAATATTTAATTAAAAATAGATGACATGTCTGCCTATATTATCCCTAATTGCTCCGTAATTTAATATATTACCCCATTTATATATTAGAATTAATAATATTTTTTTACCATATTACCCCTAATTAATTACTATAAGTCATTTGGTTTCGACCATTGCTTCGTTATTTACTATATTACCCTTAATTGCTCCATGATTTATATATTACCCCTAATTAATTATTATAAGTCATTGATATATTAGAATTAATAATATTTTTTTATTATATTACCCCTAATTAATTATTATAATTCATTTATATATTAAAATTAATAATATTTAATTAAAAAATAGATATTTATGACGTTTGTTTCAACTGCTTTAACTGTGATTTTACTATATCATT
The DNA here is from genome assembly GCF_002878395.1 of Capsicum annuum. NCBI lineage: Eukaryota > Viridiplantae > Streptophyta > Magnoliopsida > Solanales > Solanaceae > Capsicum > Capsicum annuum. The sequence goes on along the minus strand of NC_061117.1, from coordinate 181,072,270 downwards.
CCTAATTAATTATTATAAGTCATCTATATATTAAAAAATTAATAATATTTAATTAAAAAAATAGATGACATGTTTACCTATATTACCACTAATTGCCCTGTGATTTACTATATTACCCCTAATTAATTATTATAAGTCGTTTATATATTAAAATTAATAATATTTTTTTACTATATTACCCCTAATTAATTGTTATAAGTCATTTATATATTAGAATTAATAATGTTTAATTTAAAAAATAGATATTTATGACGTTTGTTTCAGCTTCTTTAACCGTGATTTTACTATATCATCCCCAATTAATTATTATAAATCATTTATATTTTAAAATATTAGTAATAATTAATTAAAAAATAGATGACATGTCTGCTTATATTACCCCATAATTGTTCTGTGATTTACTATATTATCCCTAATTAATTATTATAAGTCATTTATACATTAGAATTAATAATATATTTTATTATATTATTCTTAATTAATTATTATAAGTCATTTATACATTAGAATTAATAATATATTTTATTATATTATTCTTAATTAATTATTATAAGTCATTTATATATCAGAATTAATAATATTTAATTAAATTAATATATATTTATTTTTATATCTCATCAATATCAAATTTTAATGCTAAAAAATATTTATAGTGTTGGACTCATGCTAATACGGGTCATGCACGTAATTCAAATAAAAGCCAGACTAGAATAGTAGCTAACTTATCATTATCACCATAACATTATAGACTTTGTGGGACCAAATTTTTTATCCTATGTTTAAAATATATACCAAGGTGGGTCACTTGTCCCTTCACTTCAAAGCTAAGCTATTTCCTAGAGGCAATTTGTCACTATTTTTCCATCAATAAGAAGTAAGAGTCAAATGGTTATATTTAACTTTATATTTCTTAGTTTATTCTTAATTACATATTTTTATATAATAATTATAAAACTATCACAACATGCATAAAACCACAAGTTCCAACGAATTATTCGTACATATAAAAAATATTTATTTCTTAAATTTTATGTCCACTATAATTAGTGGCAGAGTTATTCTTATTAAAGAGATGTCAATTGATATACTCCTTTACTAAAAATTATATTGTGTCTATAGATTGAAAAAAAAATTATGTTTATATATTATATGTTGAATTTCCTTGACTGCAAGAGTCCACTTTTTATATTTTGACTTTTCTTAATTGAAATCTTGACTCTATGGGACATAAAAAGATATAACCAAGGAAGTACAAAAATTTCTTCAGTGAAGGTATATAGTGCCCCTATAATGATTAACTAAACCGATATTCAAGTTGCCTTGCTTCAAAGCTAACCTCATTAGTAAAGCTAACTCCCTCATGATTCATTGAAGACTAGTGTCCAAGAAGCATCATGAATCGTGATAAACAACTCCAATAATACCTTTTCATCAAAATGAACCAAAAGACCCCTCCTTTAATTCCTTTCATCCACCATAATTTTCATCACACACTCAAAATTGTTCACAATCATGTTTCCCTTCTTCTCTTTCTTTCTCATTTTCCTCTCTTTTTTTCCTTTCACAATAGTCTTTTCGTCCCATTGCACAACCTCAACATCCACAAAAACATTTGAAAAATGCATGCCTCTCTCTTCACAAGATGCCTCAATTGCTTGGACTTTCCATCCACATAATGCCACACTTGATATTGTCTTTTTTGGTTCATTTATTTCTCCTTCTGGCTGGGTTGGTTTTGGTATTAACCCAAATTCACCTGAAATGACTGGTACTCGTGCATTAATAGCCTTTCCTGATCCAAATTCTGGCCAACTTGTTCTTTTACCTTATATAATTGATCCATCAGTTAAACTCCAAAAAAGTCCACTTCTATCAAAACCTTTAGACATTCATTTACTAGCTTCTTCATCTACTCTGTATGGTGGTAAAATGGCTACTATACATAATGGTGCTACAATTCAAATTTATGCCACGTTAAAACTTGTACCTAACAAGACCAAAAATGTACACTTTGTTTGGAACCGTGGGATATATGTCCAAGGTTATTCACCTACTATACATCCTACTAATATCAATGACCTTTCTTCAGTAGCCACAATTGATGTCCTTTCAGGATCACAAGCAATATGTCACAACAATTTCTTGACACTGAAAAATGTTCATGGTGTTATAAATGCAATTTCATGGGGTGTTATTCTACCTTTAGGCGCGGTCACGGCCCGTTACCTAAGGCATATTGAGTCACTAGGGCCAGCATGGTTTTATGCACATGCAGGGATACAATTGTCAGGAATTTCACTTGGTACTGTTGGATTCGCGATTGGTATTCGATTAGGGCAACTTTCACCAGGGAGAGTCTATGGACTTCATCGAAAACTTGGGATCGCAACATTTGTTTTGGGCATGTTACAAACATTGGCCTTGTTTTTTAGGCCTAAGACTACAAATAAATTTAGGAAGTATTGGAAATCTTATCACCATTTTGTTGGTTATGCTTGTGTGGTTTTAGGAGTTGTGAATGTGTTTCAAGGATTTGAAGTGATGGGAGAAGGAAGGTCTTATACTAAATTGGCATATTGTTTATGTTTGTCCACAATGATTGGTATTTCTGTGGCATTGGAAGTGAATTCTTGGGTTGTTTTTTGTAGAAAAGCAAAGGAAGAAAAGATGAGAAGAGAGGGATTAATAGGGAGTTCTGGGAAATTTAGTGGATCAAGTCATGGTTGATTAATGCAATTATGGAAAAAAAAATTGTTGCATCACATGTATGTCACTCTTATTATTATTTTTTTAATGGTTCAAAAAAATTGGACTAAGATTTTGCAAGCTTATAGTGTAATTTTTTCATTGCTTGTCCCCTGAACAAATCCTTTTATTGTATTCTATGAATTGATTTTGCAACCTACATCTGAGATCTTGGATAATTTTATGGATCTTTTTTGATTAAAATTATGGAAGAACTTAATCCAAGTGAATTATTTGATATATAAATTTAGTTATTTAAAAAAATTAAGAAGGAAATTGTCATTTTCATTCATTTGTTAACATTTCAAGTAATATTTTACGGTAGCGGTCCGTCCGACCATGTTCTATATATGATGCAAATGTTAGTCAGTCAAGAACTCTCACATTCAAAAGTTGAAGGTGATAGAAATGAGAATGTTGTGTTAGATGTGTGGACTTACTAGGGATGACAGGGTTAGGAATGAGGTTATTCAGGTGAAGGTGGAAGTGGCCTCGGTGGAGGACAAAATATGGGAAATGCAGTTGAGATGGTTTGGGCAAATGATGAGAAGGGGCACAGATGCCCCGGTTCAAAAGTGTAGGTTAGCTTTAGATGGTTTCAAGCGGGATAGAGGTAAGTCAAAGAAATACTGAGGGGAGGTGATTAGACAGGACTTGGAGCAGTTACAGCTCACTGAGGACATGACCTTAGATGGAAAGTTTGGAGAACACGGATTAGGATAGAAGGTTAGTGCGTGGAGGTGAGTCGTAGCCAATAGTTAGGTGCGTTTTGGGGTAGCCTGCTAGTGGTTATAGGACTTTGCTCATGGGATGGAGTCTCTAATTAGGTGGGTTGTGGGAGGTAGGTGCTTGTAGTTGGTTAGTGTATCGTACTATTTTGTAGGTGCTTTATTTCTGTTATTTTATCTTGTTTCATATTTCATGTTTTATTATGACCTTATTTATTGTCACTGTGTTTTGAGTTGGGGGTCTATCGAAAACAGTCTCTCTACTTCTTCAGAGATAGTGGTATGAACTGCATATATTTTATCCTCTCCAGACCCCACTTGATAGGAATTCACTGGATTTGTTGTTAACATTTCAAAGTAAATAGAGATTTCTCTCTCTCTCCTTCTCAATAGCTTTCTATTATTCAATTACTCTTATCCGCTCATTTTACTTGTCACATTTTCCTTCATGAGATTCAGCTTGACTAACATAAGTTGCATTTCTTTCCATATAAATATGATGCAAAAATACATTTTAAAATGTTTAGTCTAATTTTCATGTAATTTGACTTTCAAAAAATGAAATGTAACAAATAAAAATAAACATAGAGAGGATATATATGAAAATTTTAATAGCTCAGTTGATTGACTATTTAAACTTTTACACGATACAGAATACGAAAAGAAATGATTGAAGAGAATCAGTGTTAGAAGCCTAATCAAACTAAACCTCCATGGGCCCATTGGCCTGGCCCAAGCCTAAACAGCCGTGTTATGTGGTTGGTTAGAAGTTGAGGACCATCCTTCATAGGGATGGGGCATGAATACTTTAAAATCAAATTGAATTGAACTAATCTGCTTTTTCAGTTTTAACTTTTTGATTAGTGTCTCGAGTTTAGAGTTTTAGCACTTTGGTGTACCAGAGAATCGAAGTGTAATAACGTAAGTTCAATTTTTTATATTTCAACTAAGAATAATATGATATGAGATGGATTCATGGAAAAACTATCAAAACACTCATTAATTAGTTTAAAAGAAAATATTGATATAATTTTATATCTAGTTAAAATCAAACAAGTCTACACGAGGTGTCTCTCTGTTTGAATGACATAGTTGACATTCTTTGTCTAACTTATAGGCAATGTTATTTATAGCTTCTTATTGTTGATATGTTTCATGAATATCGAAAAACCAATATCAAAAATCAATTGAACCGTGATTTTTGGGTATCGCTTTGTGAACCAGATTAGAAAAAAAAAATCAATTGAACCGAACTAAACTTGAAAAAATAAACTGATCGAAGTAATTTGATTCGCGGTTCAATGAATACTATTGAAAAATAAAAAATCAAAGAATAAAATAAAATTTTAAAAAATGAACTGAAAAATCGAAAGCACACTCCAAATCCTTATTCCTTCAGATAGGATCTTTCAAAAAGACTAAAAAATTCCATGCCAGCTCCTTCTCATCCCATATTTCTCCATTAAACTTCGTGTTTAAAATTAGATGGCTCAAGTTGTAATTTTTAGACAAATGTTTGCACGTTGTATACTATGTATTGGACAAAACAATCATTCTATAAAAAAATCATTCTACATAAACAATCATATATAGAGAGAGAGAGGGTGGATCTATTAAGACCCGTGGGGTGGCACGCCACCCGCAAATTTCAACGAAAATTCTATATATATAGTTGTATATATATATATATATGGATATAGTTAAGTATTAAATATGACAAGCATTGCTTAGTGCAGATGGTAAAGTGCTGCTTCTGTATCTCCAAGGTTGTGTGTTCGATCCTGGCTAGCAACATTTGTAAGTAACTTTTCATTAAAACAACGCAACAACCAGACCTTGCAACAACCAATAGCATATAAGTTTAATTAAAACAAGGAACAAACGGATTAGTTTATTACTAGTTGACCTTTTTATAAAATTAATCTTATTTTTTGACTTTTTTTTATTTAATTGTTTAAAAGATATAATCAAATATCTCTCATTAAAATTAAGACAAAAACCCTATTTTCAAAGGACCAAATCAAAACATCGACTCTCTAACTCTTCTTGAAGTTTGCTGCTGTTGCTGCTTGCTCTCTCTCTCTCTCTCCTTGTTGCTTGCTCTCTTTGTAAGTTATTTTAAAAAATTATTTTGTTTCTCTTTCTTGAGCCTAGAAATCCAAATTTGAAATTATCTTGATTTAGGAGAAATTGTTCTAATTTTGTGAATTGAGATGGAGAATTTTTTCAAGAAGGTTAATTATTCTCAATTTAGTTCTAGTAATGTCAATATCAATCATTTTTGTCTTACAACTGACCTCGATTTGGGTTCACTTAAAGCCGATCCGGAAGAAAGAAGACCTATTTCTGATTATGATCCTCGAATACAAGATGAAGTGAGGAAATCATTTTTGTTAATAACTTTTCATTAAAACAAGGCAACAACCAAACCTTGCAACAACCAACAACATATAAGTTTAATTAAAACAGGGAACAAACGGATTAGTTTATTACCAGTTGACTTTTTTATAAAATTAAACTTATTTTTTAAATTTTTTTTATTTAATTGTTTAAAAGATATAATCAAATATCTCTCATTAAAATTAAGACAAAAACCCTATTTTCAAAGGACCAAATCAAAACATCGACTCTCTAACTCTTCTTGAAGTTTGCTGCTGTTGCTGCTTGCTCTCTCTCTCTCTCTCTCCTTGTTGCTTGCTCTCTTTGTAAGTTATTTTAAAAAATTATTTTGTTTCTCTTTCTTGAGCCTAGAAATCCAAATTTGAAATTATCTTGATTTAGGAGAAATTGTTCTAATTTTGTGAATTGAGATGGAGAGTTTTTTCAAGAAGGTTAATTATTCTCAATCTAGTTCTAGTAATGTAAATATCAATCGTTCTTGTCTCACAACTGACCTCGATTTGGGTTCACTTAAAGCCGATCCGGAAAAAAGAAGACCTATTTCTGATTATGATCCTCGAATACGAGATGAAGTGAGGAAATATTATATTGAAAAAGGGCTTATCAACCTGTCTTGAAACCATATCCTTCAAGTGAAATAGGAGGTAGAATGCGTCAATTTGCTTCAAGTTGGTTTAAAGGTTCACATTCGACTTGGTTGGAGTATAGTGTGGAGAAAGATATCGCATATTGTCTTTGTTGTTATTTATTCAAAAATGAATTTGTTCATGAGACTACGGGTGATTTTTATGCATCAAAGGGTTTTAGGGGTTGGAATAAGGCTCTTGAAAGATTTCATTCATATGTCAGTAAAGTTAATAGTGTTCACCACAAATGTTATAATAAGATGCTAGATTTGTCAAATCATTGTCAATCAATTCAAATTGTTCTTGACAAACATTCTCAAAAGACAAAAAGTGAGTACCGAATTCATTTGGAAGCTTCAATTGATGTGGCAAGACTTCTTTTGTATCATGAATTGTCTTTTCGAGGTCATGACAAAAGTGAAGCTTCAACTAATCAGGGCTACTTTTTAGGATTTTTGCGGTGGCATGGAGACAAACATCCGGATATAAAAAAAGTGATATTAGAGAAAGCTCCACAAAATGATACTTTGACTTGTCCTATGATTCAAAAGGATATTGCCAATGCTTGTGCGAAAGAAACATTGAAAGTTATAATTGAGGACTTGAATGGAGATTACTTTGGGATATTAGTTGATGAATCCAAAGACATCTCATACAAAGAATAAAAGGCTCTTATTTTGAGGTATGTTGATAAGAATGGTGAAGTTGTAGAACGGTTTATCGGTCTTGTCCATGTTAGTGATACATCGGCATACTCATTGAAGAATCTTTGTTTTTCGATCACTCACTAAGTCCATCCAAAATACGTGGACAAGGTTATGATAGAGCTAGTAATATGAAAGGAGAGATAAATGGTCTCAAAACTTTAATTATAAAAGATAGTCCTGCGGCATATTATATTCATTGTTTGCACATCAATTGCAACTAACACTTGTTGCTATTGCGAAAAAATATGTGGAAGTTGAAGACTTTTTTTATCATATTACTAATGTGTTGAATGTTGTTGGAGGATCTTTTAAGCGTAGAGATTTACTTCGTCATCACCAAGCCAAAAATTTGAAGCAAGTACTTGAGTCCGGTGAAGCTCATACCGGACAAGGATTACATCAAGAATGTTGGCTTCAAAAACTGGGTGATACTCGTTGGGGATCACATTTCAAAACATTGGATAACTTTCTTGTTATTTTCTCATCTATTGTTCATGTGCTTGAAGTGATTGAAATTGAAGGTTCTACCTCAAGTGATAGAAATCAAGCTGAATATCTTTTGACAAAGGTCAAAACATTCAAATTTGTTTTTATGCTTCACTTGATGTTGAAAGTGTTGACCATGTAAAATGAGTTAAGCAAGATTTTACAAAAAAAATTAAGATATTGTTAATGTCGTGGAGTTTCTTAGCATCTCAAAGAAAAGATTGCAAGATATGAGAGAAAGTGGGTGGAAATCTTTGTTGGATGATGTTTCTTCATTTTGTGATTCACATGGTATCTTAATTCCCAAATTAGATGGGCCTTATTTTTCTGAAAAGTCAAAGTGTAAGTGTTTGGATGTTTGTTATTCGCACCATTTGCGTGTTGAAATCTTTTGTGCTGTCATTAATGTGCAACTTCAAGAGCTTAATGACCATTTTGATGTAGTGAGTAGTGATTTGCTTCTTGGGATGGGTAGCTTGAATCATGTCAATTCTTTCTCTAACTTTGACAAAGATAGAATCATGACTTTAGCGAAGTTTTATCCAAATGAGTTTGATGATGGAAAGCTTCGAGATTAATTCATATGCGAGGTGGTAATTTCAAATTCTCCAACTTGCAAGGAATTCGTGACTTGGCAAAGACATTAGTCGAGGCAAATCTTGTGGAGACTTATTCACTTGTTTATTTACTTGTGAAGTTGGCTCTAATTTCACCCGTTGCTACGGCAACTGTGGAAAGAGCATTCTCTTCCATGAAGCACATAAAAAATGAAGTACGAAATAGTATTGGTGATCAATATGTAAATAATTATTTAGTATTTTACATAGAGCGTGATGTATTTGCAAATGTAAGTAATGATGTCATCGTTGATCGTTTTCAGAATATGAAAACTCGTCGTGGACAATTGTAATGAATTATGGATATTATATTATAATATTAGTAATATTATTGAAAGATTAAGTTTTATCATTTTATTATTATTATTTTTTATTAACTGGTTGGTTAATTGTTCTATAGATTGAAAAATGAATAATCTGATTAATTTAATCGATAAGTTTGCTTGGCACCCAGAGAGTCCGGATCCTGGATCCGCCTCTGTATATATATATATATATATATATATATATATATATACTAGTCTAAGAATACGCGCCACGCACGTGTATCTCACTTCAATGAGTTCACTTTGATATTATTTTTTAAAAATACCGAATCAATAAATAAATTAATGATTTAAACGCATGCATATACCTCACACATGGAGCCTTTGCTTATTTAAAATTAAAATTTAATTATTTCAATTAATTTCAAAATGTTAAATACTAAGAAAATAATAGATTAAAAATTTACACCCTACAAAAGTGAAATTATTTATTATACAAAGATTATTTGATATTGAATGAAATTATCAGAAGCTAAGTTGACAAGTAGTATGATTGTACTTAAACTTGGTTTCTAGCAAAACTACTATCTTTCAAATCTATTAGTATTTATTAAGTCTTTAAAATCAAGCATCTTGTTCCTTACATTTTATTTTAAAATTTTAACAAAAGTTTAATGTAAATATGATTCATAAGTAAAAAATATCAAGTTCATATAAATTCTTATTGAAAACATACGTAATAACCTGAAACAGTGGTAATCACGATCTCTTATTTCGAAAAGAAATTGAATTGGATGGTCATTACAAAATTCTTTCAAAATCATATTAAAAAAATTTAAAACAAAAGAAACAATGAACTAAGCAAATTAAAGAAAATATTATATATCACATGCTACAGAATAATAGCTTGAAGAAAGAACTCACATTGTTAAAAAGCAATCAATCTCTTTGGAGGATAAAAAAAGTAGGATATTAATAAAGTTTTAAAGTTTTTTTTTTATAGAATTCTAAACCTTTTTCATTAAAAAAAAAAAAAACTAACTATGACATTTTATTTTTTTTCCAGAAATTATTTACCAAAATTAAATAAACGAAAACCTTAGGAATGAGGAATTTATCTTTTATTTTTGTCTCTTTTTTCCATACTTGTATATACTTATTTTTTCTTAATTCAATTATAGAATTTTGCTCTTTAAATTAAGAAAGTAGTCTTCCCGATTAAATTATAATTACACACAAATACTAAAATATTAATGATATTATATTCTTAAAAGATTTCAAAAATAAATGCCCTAGTTTAGCTTTTGGCCGTTCTTTTACATTCTTATTGTATCTTTAAAAAAAATTCTTATACATCCTCTTTTTGTGTCATTTGTGTGTTATAACAAAAGAGTCTGCCAAATTTTCTATATATTTTAGGATTTTTTAATTTTGAAATTATATTTTATTCTTACCGTATATTTTAAAATTTATATAAAGTAAATTTTGAATGAACATATAAATATTAAATATTATGGTTTCTTACAATCAAATCTGAAGACAAATAAATCAAAATTTTGACCCAAATCAAAAAGATACGTGAGAGAAAAAACTAAGATCTCTTTTTCCTATTCTTTTGCCTATTCTTTAGACCTCTTTTATAATTTTTTTGTGGATCAAATCTACTTTAATTAAAAAAGAATCTTTGTTACAGAAATTTAACCAAAGTAAAAAATTTGTTGCCTATTTTTTGGACGCTTTTTGCCTTTTTATTTTTTTAACGTCTTTTGTCATTTTTTTTAAGGGACCAAGCCTATTTTAATTGAAATAGATTTTTTTTTTTGTAGGAAAATAACCATAATAAGAAAACCTTTTTCATTTAAATTTAAAAAAAAAATTAATATTTCTTGAAAAGACTATTTTTGTCTAAAGCAGAGACTTTTAATGAAGGACAAAAAGTTCAAATCACTTTTCTAAGGGTCTTCACACTTTTAATATATTATAGATTATAGATATACTAGTTAAGTGTTCGTGTTTTACACGTGTATATGACGATAATAATAAGTTTATATATAAAATAAATTACTATCATTTATATCGAACAATATACTTGATCCGCATTCAAAAGTTATAGAGAAAAGCTTACCATTCAAAAGATCTCTCATTTCTCTTTTTTGATACCACTCACATCAGGACATGTAAAATCACATTTCGGGTGTGTTTGGTATGATGGAAAATATTTTTTGAAAAATGTTTTCCAATTTTCTCTTGTTTGGTTGTAATAAAATATTGAGAAAATATTTTCTACAACAACTCATTTTCCTCAATTTGAGAGAAAATGACTTCCCTCATGAGCCAAGGGAAGTCATTTTTCAGAAAATGACAAATGTGACTTATGACCCCACCCCCATCCTTCTTCCCCACCCTAACAACACTCATTATTCACAAGACTCAAAAAATTTACATTACTCGGAAATATTTTTCACTGTGCTTTGCTTCAATTTTTCACTTCTTGAAATAAAAAATAATGAAGCCCGAATATTTTTCATTTCTAATGTTCGTTGAATGTATTGTTATTTTCATATGCATAGAGGAAGACTTACTTATGTTATTTTTGTTAATTGCATATTTTATTTTATCATCGATGTAACTTGTTTCACGAGATTGAATAAGTTTGTCGTTCCGTTATACTTCTATTAATTATAGTATCTTGAGATTGTCCTGACAAAATGTTGAAAAGTGTCTCCTATATTTGCTAATTAATAGTTGCTTAAATTTAGTGATTGTAATATTTTAGTATTCAATTTGATATTATTTGTTATGCTTAAATTTGTTCTTATAAATTATTGAGTTGTTAGAGGCACTGATATACTAGTTAACAGTTAGTAGTATTTTCTAAAAAATATATTTTCATTCACCAATCAAACAATAGAAAATATTTTTCTAAAAAATATTCGCTACTCACCAACCAAGCACTATAAAATATTTTCGGAAAATATTTTTCACTCACCAACCAAACATGAGAAAATAAGTAGAAAACCAACTTATTTTCCAAGAAAACATTTTTCATGGAAAATGTTTTCCATCATATCAAACACACCCTTCATGTCATGTGTTTTTTCATCCAACAATAATAATTATAAATTGTGAAACAAATATTTGAACAAAATTTTTTTTTATAAAAAGGATATGTTGAAATATGAATTATCGACACTTAAAACATAAATTGAGCCATGCAAATTATTCGTAGCGTCTATCTCTAAGAAGCTGACGGAAGATCAAAATCGGTTATAAATTTGATTTGCTAATTTATAAAATCTCTATTTCCCATTCTTTTTTATCTTCTAGTCAACTAATGACTTTGTTCAATAGTTGTTTGACACTATGATATGTTTGTTATCATAACAAATAACAATTCTCACTTTATTTTTCTCTCCGTAGTTTTTTATGTAAGTTTGATTCCGACAAAAGAGTACTAACTTGAATTACGCCTTAATAAGAAACAGAGCTAACATGAATAAGAAATAAAATATAGAACAGAAAAAATATACCTTAAATTCACTCTTAATCGGCACGAAGTGTCGTTCACATGTTTCACATAAATCTTTCTTCATCTGCACAAACATATTAAAAATCAATCAATAATGATTTATTTGCAAAGGCAAATACAAATAATTTTAAAATATGAAAAAAAAAAAAACATCTTAAAAGTCAAAGGTTCTTTAATTTTGCCAAGCCTAATTTAAACCAAAAAAAAAAAAAAAAAAAAAAAAAAAACTTATTTTGAAGATAAATTTAATTTTTCTAAAAAAAATGGGCAACATAAAAAACCCAGAGAGAAAAACTCATATTTGCAAAAAAAAAAAGTGAAAAAGGTAAAATCGAATATATATTTAATTAAAATAAAATGGGATTCTTTCCCTATATTTTGAGACTGTTAATTTCTTTCCATATATTTAAGGACTCATATATATTTTAGGATTGATATATTTTACACAATTTAAGATTCTTAATTTCTTTCCATATATCTATTGTATCAGAATTTTTTTCATATATTTTAGGAATCCTTAATTTAATAATATAATAATTGAAGGAAAAAAGTAAAAAGACGATTTTGTCTATTGCATATATATATATATATATATATATATATATATA